>NW_020837945.1:33055749-33223522 GCF_003676395.1 Aethalodelphis obliquidens
ACACACACACACACACACACACACACACACACACACACACACACACAGGCAAGCACCCACACAGGAGCAAGCTACTATGATAACAATGTAAGAACTATACTTAACTCACTGAAATTCTAATACTTTGAGTTGAGGAAAATGCCACAAAGAAGGAAGGAAGACGTAGTAGATTTTGAATAATAACATAAAAAGAAACCCCAAAGGACATACATTTCTTTGGCTTTTAACCAAATTTAACTCCAACTTTCAGTAAACTCTTCTGTGAGGAGTGGCCTGGGCACTCAATCTACCAGACTATTACTAGAGCTCAAAGTGAGTTTTAATGTGAGTTTGAATTCACATTCAGCCTTCTGTCAGCTGAATGAGATGAGGCAAAGGAGACTATTGGTGCTACATCTTGTGAATTCATAATTCTAACCTTCATCTCTGACCATGGATAAGTCATTCAAGCTCTGTTGAATCATCTTAGTTAAATGAAAGAAATGGTTATTATTTTTAATTACATTATTTTACAGTTTTATATTTAATCATACTTTTGGCAGTACAGTTTTCCAGTTTTACACACTTTTATTTATTGAAATAGCACTTAAAACAAGCATTGTTGTAATTAAATAGACCATGACCTTGAACTGATAGGTCTATAATTTGGAAATTACACTTCCTAATATAATTATTAAATAAATTTTACATATATCAAAACTCCATCTTAAATACAGTCAGCTATTATCCAGGAGTTGTATATCCAAGTTGCACATGAGATCTATAACTCTCCCTACTGGCTATGTTATTTTGGCCCTTTAGCTGTTTAATTATTCATGAATCCATCACTTTGACGATCCTTCTCATGTTTGCAATTGTTATGACAAAGTTGTGTGCATAAGTAGAACAAATTAATAGCAAATACTTTATGCATGAGTATTTCCATTATTGTTGGCTACACGTGTTGAAAATTTCTAAACTAAACTAATAAATGAAAATTAATTTTATTTGGGTTTAAGCATTCTTCAGCTATAAAAATCTACTTATGTTTTGAATTAGAAAATTGCATTTATTTTTCATGTGCTTGTAAACTTTTTATCATAATTAATACAAAGTGTGACAATATCAAAATTGTAATAGAGTTCTGGTACTACTTAGGATATGGGAAGCATTGTTTAAAAGATGATTAGAAATTAAAATGTAGGGTTTTAAAGTCTTTTTCATAACATCACTGACCTTTATAAATTACTATGTTCTATGAGGAGAAAAGGTTTTTATGTCCTATACATCCTGTATCTGCAACTCACAACATAGAGAAGGCTTTTAACATTAGTTGAATTACAATACAGCTTTTTGCTTATCCAAGTAAAGGAGACTGTCAGTCACTCTTCTATCCCCATGGTAGAGTCAGGATTAGGATTAGGGATAAGAATAGGTTTAGACTGAAAAATCTGTGTATCTTTGAAAAAGATTATTATAGACTATATATGAGGAAATAATTGCTTTTTAATTCTTTGGTGTTAAATATTTAGTCAACTGAAAGATTTGAGTAAAAACACAATACAAATGATAAAAATGGCTACTTCAAAAACACTTCATTGGGAAAAAATACAACTGATGGTAGTATCTTGGGAGAAAAAGTGATGGTTTAGATATGATAATTCCAGTCCTCAGCAACATGGAGCACAGGAGAGAAGGCACCTGCTGTCTGATCTGGGATGTGGATCAGTGTTTATGGCTGCCAAGAGATCCAACTATATAAGCACTCCCTGTGGTTGGAGGAGAGTAGTAAAACTAGCCAACATCTGGGTTTTTAATTAGCTGAGTAGAAGGTTTCTTTCTCAGGAATCAGGTGAAGGGGACTCCATTTTCTTAGATTCTTCAACGTCAGTAGGTAGACTGTGGGTTGTGTTAGGGGTTATACTATAATCACTGGGAAGAATGTGGCATGTCCTAGTAGGGATCAAGTTCTATGGATTGACAAATACAGCAAATGAAAATAGTACAGG
Source organism: Aethalodelphis obliquidens (assembly GCF_003676395.1). NCBI lineage: Eukaryota > Metazoa > Chordata > Mammalia > Artiodactyla > Delphinidae > Aethalodelphis > Aethalodelphis obliquidens. Next base: position 33,057,738 of record NW_020837945.1, read on the forward strand.
GGAGCTACGACACTGGGTGCTTGTTGACATTAAAGGAGACCTGGAGGATTGTATGGAAACAGTTAACATAAGTCTCCCAGTCATTAGACCTTAAAATATTTTTGAATGTTTAAAGAGAGCATAAGCCAGCACAAATGGGAGAAGATGCCAAGGTCAATTCAGTTAGAAAATAGAATCTTTGCCCTTGGTCTTTCTTACTTCCAGCTGTGCATAGAAAATTCAAGAGCCACAGGTCTTAACTGAAGCCAAAGTCATTTCAAAGTGTCTCCTTAATTATGACAGAGATGTTAGGAAACTTCTCCTCCCCACTTTTTTTTTTCCTTCCAGTTATCCTGAGATAGCGTACATGTCTTATCCACTGGCTTTAAAGGAGAAACAAAACAAAAGAAAAACTAAGCAAACCACATCTTGACAGCATCCTCAATAACATAATATCTTTGATAGACAAACCAAAAAATAATTTCCTAGGATGCTAGAGCTCTGGACCTTAATTCTGAAAGAGCTTAGTAGTGATTTTTATTTGTTTATTTCCTAATGGAAGTGTTAGTTTTCCTACTGATTTTCAACCTCTCCTGATAGTATTCTCAAATGTCTGTGTAGTCTGCCTTATAATCTATAGGTTCATGCTGATAGAGTCATCTACACCTATCAGTGAGAAAGGATTTATTAAACACAGGCTAGGTACCTGGTATTCTAGGGAATAAGGAAGAAGTGAAGGACACTCTTCTTCCTCTAAAAGGATGAACCAATATTTTGTCATAATCAATAACAAGACTGTGTGAGTATAAATAGAAAGTATATTATCTGGTAGAGGATACGATTTCTCTAGATGCTTGAAGAGAGTGTGGAAATGGTAATGGTAAATTTGGCATATTGGGTCTTTGGGCATAGGACATTTTGCTATTCTATGTTTTTTCTTGCTTTTAATTTATCAAACTTTCTAGAATGTATCTTACTCTGTTTATTTTTTCAACTACCTTTTGGGTAACACTGATTTTTACTCTCTCCTTGGTCTAATTTTTAGATTGTAACTTTACATTGTTGGTACTACTGGTTTGGGGACCAATGTGATGTTAGCACACGTGATAGAATGAATAGATATATTTGCTGACCCTAGCATGATTGCTTATTTTTCTATTCTTTAGTGTCTTGGGGGAAATTACAAGATATAAATATCTTCAATTCTAATCCCTGGAAGCTTAAAAGTATAAATTAGAGCTTCAACCAAATAGACTCATTTCAGTTTTAGGATATGTTTGGTTATGTGCATTGGGGACATGGTGTGAGGTGGCATCCTGTATACAGTAACACCATGAGTAGGATAAAACCTTTAGTTACTACTATCTCTTAAGCATTCCCTCTCAAGGTTGTAGTTTACTTTCAAACCTAGTCGGGTCATTATTTCCCCATTTTTCCAAATAGGATGATCATACCCTCCACTTTGCCTGCTGCTAATGGCTACTCTTATTCTGCTGTGTATTCTAGCTTCAAAATGGAAAAATCCCCCATTTCCAATAATTTATTCAGATTTTCCAGATCACTCTGTTATGAAAATATAAAAGTAAACCCGCAAGCAAGAAAGTACAAAAGGGCAGTAGCAAGCAAGAATACAGGGTACTTTTGCAATCTAGAGTCAAGCCACGGCTTGACACATCTGTCACAAATATCCAGCCACCGATATATACAAAATTCTATCACTATGTTGACCACAGCATATTCTATAGCTCTGTAGCTGTGGGTGGGTCTGCTTCTCTGCAACTTGCTAGTCACCTAATAATAGTGGATCTAATTGGTTGATCTCTCTCTCGTCATTTTTGGTATCTATTCCTCACAAAACAATAGATCTTCCTAAACAGTTTCAAGGAAAAGGATTGCATACTTGAAAATAAATAAGTAAATAAATAAATAAATAACAATATAATCAATAGGGTTAGAACCCTCTTGGTGGGGAGGGAATTTTGGGACAAAGGAGAAAGAGAAAAAGAAGCAACAAGGTCTGTAACAAGGAAACTGAGTCACAATTTGCATGTACTCCACTACTTGTTTGTTTATTTTTAGTAGGGAGTGGTTATGCAAGAGAAAAAGAAAAGAGTTTTAAGGTCCTGCTTACACTTCATTTTAAAATTCCACAGGATCTCCATTCTTGGGTTTTACAAGATAGTCCTCAAAGTGTTTTTGTAACTAGATACCAAGGGTTCTAGTAAATATACTTCTCTTTCCTGATCTGACAATTTTCCTTTGATATTTGTTAATTGGCTAACCAGAGAAAAAGGAACTAATTAATGGCAGACTCTTTCAACATTTCTGCTCCTTCTACAGAATGTCATTGACTTTTTTAGATTTGACACTTATTGTAGAGAATTAACTTTCAGGAACTTTACCTGGAGACTCACAATACAATTTTATCATGCCTACGATAATAGTAGTAGGCTAAACTAGATACACAGAGAAAGATAGAGCATAATTTGGGGCAACTATTTAAATTTTCCATTCTGTAAAATGAAGGAGACTGGTGTTAATGTTCTCAACTTTTCTCTCCTATTTCAAATTATTTTCACATATGCATGTATACATACACTCTCTCTCTCTGTCTCTCTTACCAGTTTAACAGCCAATTTGTAATCTGAAAACATTTTAAAATTCATTGAAATAATGCACTGTATTCCTCTCACGATACTAATATATATGGGTTACTATAAAATATTTAATGTGTGTCAGAGACACAGAAACACTGTATTAGTATGGGTGAAAAAGGCATTGCAATTAGAATAAAGTAGTTCCGGGTTTCTTGGTAACTGGAGAAGTCACATGACCTCTCTGTACTTCAGATTCTTCACTCCTAGGGCTATTGTGAGAATTAAATAAAATTAACTGACTAGATGATGTATATGTGTGTGCATCAATTTTCAGAGACTTATACTTTATTAAGTAGATACCTTCTGTTTCTTCAGCCTTGACAGCATGATCTTTTTGGTTGGATCTGGTTAAATATGGGTATAAATGCATTTGAGAAAATAAATATATTTGTGTATATATATAATTATATATAGCTATAAATCATATATATTTTAATTATATAATGATATATAAATATATATGTATATATAATATATTATATAAATATATTATGATATATGAAAATAATATATAATTTAAGTATATATCTTGTCAATATATTTGAATATATAATTACACACACAAATATTTTGTTAACTTTATACATCTAGGACCAGTGGAGAGCAAATTGGTAGGTCTGAGTTCAGGAATGTTACAATTTATAAGTCCTTCAAAGGCAGTAACACTATTCTTTAGATGTTAGAATTTTCCATACTTCCATATACAGAATATTGCATAATTGTTATTTATTATACATTTAATGAAAAATTGTTACCACAGAATAAAAGTACTCTCCTGACCTCCTATTCCTAATTATTTGCTTAACCTACACATTTTCACAATTCTGTAGAGCTATGGGTTGATGACAAAGTTTTAAGTATTCTTGGTCTGGTATTCCAGGCTAGGCAATTGCTTTTTGCAAATTAATTGTGCCCTGGTCTCTGGAATAACTGGGTACACCTCCTTATGTACCATCGTCTGTTTAGCATAAGTGTAACATTTCATAGAGCAATCCTTAGAGCTTTACAATTTGTCTGTAGTTGACACTTGGAAGATATTTTTCTCTAACAGTTTCCCCACTGGATTAGAAGGACCAGGCTGATCCTTAATAAACCAGATGCCAAGGACTTTATTATCATTGCCCTGGGTGTACTTGAAACTATCTCAACAATTTGATAATTTCTACAGTGCTTGTGACAACCCCAGCTGCAAGTCAACCTGAGGTTTTGTTTTCTTGATGCTGTAGCTGTGCTACAGGCATTCCCTTCAGCAGAAGTTCATTCATGTGTTTACCCAGAGTGAAAGAAATATTAATACTCAATAATATTGAGTATCTGCTATGCTCTGGCTATGGTTCGAGGCACAGGAAATACAGATCCCACTTTGCCACTGTGGAGCTTACGTCCTAGTGGAGGGGCTATGATAATTTCAGCCACAGGAACTATGACGCAGAATATAAAAAGTATGTTCAGATTAATCAGAGAACATATGTCATAATGATCCTCCTACTATAAGGGATTAAGAAAGATATTTATGAGAAAATTTGAACTGATTTTGGAATGAATGACTAAGAATTTAACTCAGAGAAAAGGAAAAGAGCATTCCAGGCAAAGGAGAAAACATGTAGTAACAGAGTAGCTGAAGGGAGCAGTGAGCATTTGCTAAACTGAACTAAGTCTTATACAGCTGAAGCCAGAAAATAAAAAGAATAGGGAGAGATGAAACTTAAGATATTTTGAAAGATTGAGCTCATTAAGTATATTAAAGGTCATGCTAAAATTTTGGACAACATTTTAAGGGTCATAGGAAGCCAATAAAGGATTTTACATGCATGAATGTGTGGGTGGGTGGTATATGGCATGGTTAGCCTTTTAGTTGGAAAAGATCATGCCAGCTACACTGTGAAAGGGAGACCCAATTGCAAGAGACAAAGAGAACAGCTAGTGGACTACTCCTGAAGGCCAGCTTCGAGTCGATTGAAAAGGATAAGATTTGTAATAAAGGTATGGGTGAAGTAGAGACATTGAAAAGACTTTAATGAAATAATACCTGCAAATGTTATTAATCAACAATATTGGGGAGACGTAGACAAAAAGACAATGTCTAAGATGATTTCCAGATTTCTGGCTTGTGTACTTGATTTTCTGGCCATGTCAGTTTGTTGATATAGAAAATACTGGAAGAGTTATATGAGCTAAGATCATAATTCTGTTTCAGAAATAATACGTTTCAGGTTCATATGCAATATACAATTGTCAAGTTCGGTATAGAGTTTAGTTATATATGGTTTGAAACTGAGATAGGCCTAGGCTATAAACATGGGTGTAGAGTAATAGATAATCATTGAATCCATGAATGTCGTTGATATTGCCTAGAGAAAAAATACAGTAACAAGGTAACAGGTTCCAGATCAAATCTTAAAGAACTTCAAATGTATTTACTAGGTTGAGAAGGATAAATGAACAGAGTACACTGTTTAGAATGGCCAGGGACATCAGGAAAGTGGTATCATAGAAAACAAGACAGAGTGTTTCTAGAAGGGCAATGTCAAAAGTCTTAACTGCCACAAAAAGTTCAAGTAAATAAAGATTATTAAATGTCTATTGGCTTTAGTGACAAAGAAACCATTTTTTACCTCAGCAAGAACAATTTCATTGGAGTAATAAGAACAAAAGACAGATTAGGGTAGGTTGAGAAGTTCCTGAGGAGTTAAGAGAATAACTCTGTGATGTAAGACAGCTTGTGAAAGAAGTTTGTTGGTGAAGAGAATCAGAGAGGTAGAGCATTAGTTAGGAGTTGAGGCCAAATTACCATTTTCATGTATAGCAGGGTAGCAGCTGGAAGCAACTTGGCTGGGAGGGAAACCAGAGACTGAAGTTATTTTTATGAGAGCAGAGAAAACAAGGTAGTTATTCTGCTTTTCATGAAGTCCAGTAAAATAATATCATATATAAACAGAATAAAAGATGTAGGCAAGATATTAGAAGATGCCCTTGAATATAAACACTGATATTCTGGAGGGATTTAGTCTGTTTTCCTATTCATTTCTAAAGAAAGCAATCCTCTTGGTTTTGTTTGGATGTGGTCTCACCCAGAGGAAAGGAAGTGGAATAGGTAATTATCCTCATAGGTTTCCTGCATTCTTTGATTTTAAATACCAAGATGACAGTATATTAGTTTCTGATAGAAAAAAGGGGACTTTTTTTTTCTGAAATGAGCATATTATGACCTGAATTTATTGAGATTTTAGATAAATTCTGCTTCAGTACATTAAAGACAATTCAGTGACAATAACATGTTGGAAAATTTGAAACTCATTCTCACCAAAATATTACATATATGTATTTCTAGAAACAATGTTTTACAGGCAATGATTATTATTTCTGCCTTCAAAATATTTATATTTATAGTGACACACATATTGGAAATGAAGGAATATTCTTTTAAAATGTGTGATTTCTCAATATCTCACATATGAAAACATTGAAATAAAATCATGCACTGTGTTATTTCAATGTTTGATCTCACCTAAGGCTTTTAAAAATATATTCATGAAATACAATACAGAAAATGTTATGATAATCTTCACATATATGGAACTATTCACAGAACCCTAGGGCAATGTAATTTAACTTTTCAATAGTGGTCCAACCTACATGCCTTGAGCAACCATATAACAAAGGTGCAGAACTTATACCAACTATGTACTTCTTTTTTTTTGCGGTACGCGGGCTTCTCACTGTTGTGGCCTCTCCCGTTGCGAAGCACAGGCTCCGGACGCGCAGGCCCAGCGGCCATGGCTCACGAGCCCAGCCGCTCCACGGCATGTGGGATCTTCCCGGAACGGGGCACGAACCCGTGTCCCCTGCATCGGCAGGCAGACTCGCAACCACTGCACCACCAGGGAAGCCCCCAACTATGTACTTCTTCATATTAAATTAAAGCCTCAGGCAAAAACCACAAGAAGCAATTAAAATTTTTCTACCTTAAATATTATAATTATAAAATGAGACATGTGACATGTAGTGGCTGTTATAATTTTGTTAAAATGATAAATATTTTACTCAAGAATTACTAAGGTAGTATGTTCTGGGGAATGAAGATTATTCTTATAGTATGAAGACTTAAAATGATGTCACTAATTTCGATTTATTGTATAGCATGTTGAAGGTCAACTTAATGAGGAAATTATTGGAGTTTCCCGGGAGGACTAACTTAACCTGTGGCACTTTTGCCAATTTAGGATGAGTTTTCTGTTCTTAAATCTAAATAAGTATGTTTATATTTAGAGTTAAATGTGTGCTGTATCAATAGGTAATACATATTTTCCTGGTTTATTGTAAGGATAATTTACATAATTTATCATATAAACTATCAACTTTTAAAAAAAAGAAATGAAGTTTTATGAAAAACATATAGCCAACAGACAAGTTATTCTTAGCATTGGGTAAGTACAGACATGATGTATAAATGAGTTACCCTTAGGCACCTCTAAATTATGCAATAGTCCTTTTTTCTTAGGAAATTCAAGGATTTAATGACCTCGGCGACACAGTAACCGTACTATACATCTGTTGCAATATATTTTAAGAGAATTCAACATCATAAAATATCTTGATTTCTGGAGGAATAAAATTTCTGTAAAAAAATTAACTTTAACTATATCACAATTTTTTAGATGTCTTGTGAGATATCTATTCATCTGACAAGGCTCAAGTACACTCAAGGAAAATAAATAAATTGACTAGAAGTCAATACAGTTTTTCAGAACTTAAAATACTTTGTATCAAAATATTTAAAAAATGAGTTAACTTATTTGTTACTCTTTGCTATCTAAATAATTTCTTCTTTGCACAAATCCTTTGCCCATAAGTACAGCCACCCCCAAACTTTCAATGGACTGGCCTGCAGCTTGTCACAATTGGAGTTTCCTAAATTGCAATTCCTCTGATATTCCTCCCCAAACTCATTTTCTGGTAATTCAAGCTTGCCTCAGTTTACTTCTTTATTTAGGTTGGCATGAATGAATGGTAATAAGTATTGCTACATTCCTATAATCAATACATATTCTTTCTAAAAGTGTTTTCATAATAATACCTTACAAAATCTCTTCTGCTGTTAATAATTTCAGAATTTCTGGTATGTTGACCTAAAACAAATAGCCTGCCAGATATATCCCTAGCACAGTTAGGTTTATTTGGGACCAACAATGAATTGCAACTTGGGGTCTGAAACCATGGCAAGCCATATGCAAGTTCCCACAAGACAAGGCAAGGAGGACACTTTAATGGAGAGGAAAAGGAAGTTGGGAGAGCTATTGTAAACAAAAAGTCTGTGGCTTTTCATTGGCTGAGTCCTTGGCAGGAAAAAAAAAACATAAGTCTTTCTTCTTCCTTTTAGCCTCTGCTATCATCTCAAGGCCTGAGAGCTCCCCTTCTGGTCTCCCAACTCTATTTAATTGAGGTTTTTGTTTATTAATTTTCTTTTACACCTGCCATAATATTAAGTTTATAAATTTGAATTTGTTAATCTATCTAGGAGACTCATAGAAACTCTCCTATTCGTTTGCCAGCCCCAATTTAATTTCTTTTGACAAACGTAAAAAGCTGCTTCATTAATGTGCCTGTTTATTGTTCTACATCAATTGAATTAGTATACTATGCTCTCATGGTGTTAAAATTTAAAAATCACGTGTAACTTGAAGTTAAGTGCCAAGTGTCAGGGCTTGACTATTCATCTTTTGATTCATTTCTTAAAATGTATTTGTGATATTGTGATTTATTATATGAAGATGAATATATTTGGTCTTCATTCCCATTTCTGGCACAGAGTTTCTAAAACTCTTGGAATTTCCTAAGCAGTGAGAGTGATGTAGCTGTCTTTTGTTAATGAGGTAACATTTTCCACCCCCCAAACTGGAAGATGCTTAGAGGTCATTATCCCACAAAGAAATAGATACTGCAGTCTTCAGCTGACCTTACTTTCTCCCCTGGCTGCCAGGCTCATAATCAGGTTAAGGAACATATAATCCATTCAGGGAAGTGTTGGGCCTGCTGAGGGAGGGAAGGGAGTATAATCCCAAAGGAATGAAATCTACCCAACATGTACTGGTAGAGGCCTGGGACTTTCCACATGACTGTATTGATATTGAAAGTGCTCAAATAAGGAGACCAGAAAATAAGACCCATCTAGGGAGAGTTTATTGACTTGTGAAAACATTTTTTGGGATAAAGGGATTGGAATCCTTGGCTTAGACCCAAGAGAATGGGTCTTGAATTTGTGTAAATATAAGCTCAAAGTTAGAGGATGACTCCTAGAAACCTTGAAACAGGGATGGCTCACACTGAGCAAGGTGGAAATACCTGAGTGAGAAAGAAGAAGGGGCTAAGAGCTCGTGGAAATGGGTAAACTGGGATAGATATATTATGAGAGACATAAAATCCCACCAGAGAACTACATTCCATGGGAAATGGAAGAGCATATGACTTGGTAAGACCATCAGAAATGTGCTAGTGAAAAGATACCAGCATCGATAAGCAGTTCAGTGACGCTTTTCCTCTGAACAGAATTGAACTCACTGATAATCGATATTTTAGAGGCTCTGAAAGAGTAGAGGTCAGGTATCAGCACTTAGACAGTGGAAGCCAGGTATGTCAGATAATTATTCTAATGCCTGAGAATTCAGACTGGCAGCCAAGTGGACCGGACACATAGAAAGTTATGGTGATGGTTAAGCATGGTGTTCCTAGGCATAAAATAGGTGAGCAGTAAACAAGGCATTGCTTAACATTGTTATTTAAAAGAGAGCAGTATTGGATGGACAGGAAGCTGAGGGCAGTTGCACTATTAAAAAGTTCAAAATCTTTTGCCTAGTTTCTGAAACTGATCCAGTTTTCTGACACTAAACCCACTGATGAAATAAGTGGTTGGTTCTCCACTGAGAAGGACGGGATAAGGTCAGGGCAAGTATACACTGTAAAGGATTTCCTTAGTCCTTCCCCGAAGACATCCATGGCATTACCTTAAGTAAATCTGAAAAGAATTCCCACATAATTTACTGTTGAACACTAGCTCTGGGTAGACATTGACACCTGGGAACTTGAAGCATCATCACGGCTCCTCATTTAGAGGGTATATAGAGTCCAGAAATAAGTGGACTCCTGGCTTAAGTCTGGTTTTCAGTGTGTCTATAGATTTGCCTGGTGATCACTTCACTGGTCCCTGAGTATGTAATGGGATGGACACACTTGGTAGCTGGAGTAACTCCCACATTGTATCATCATGGGGAAAAGCAAGTGGAAATCTCTAAAACTAGTCACAGGGCAAGGGAATAAATAAAAACAATACTATATTGGAAGGGGGGGAATGGCAGAGAATAATTCCAATCTCAAAAATAATTCAAGGATAATGGCCTCTATCATATTTTCCTTTAATACCCCTTTTGATGCCCTACAGACATCAAGTGTATCCTAGAGAATGACTGTGGGTTACTGCAAGCTCAGACTTCTAGGAGCCTTGATCACAGCTGCTGTAACAAGTGTGATACCCTAGCTAGAACAGGTTAATAAGGCCTCAGGTATATGATGTGTGACCATTGAATACATAAATGTATTCTTTTATATTCCAATCAGGAAAGAGAACCATAAAAATTCACATTCACAGCAACATACATTTTTATTTTTCCCCAGAGCTATGGTAACCCTCCCATCCTCTGCCATGATATAATCCAAATAGATCTTGACCATATGGATATCTGAACAATCTGGGGTATCCAACTAAAAATCTATAGATCCATTACACCAATGGCATCATGTCAATCAGGCAGGAGCAAGAGGTAGCCAGTATCCTGGAGGTCTAGATAAGACATATCTAGTCCTAAGGGTGGGAAACAAATCTGATAAAGATTTAGGCTCTGCCACTTCAGTGAAGTGTTAAGAGTCCAGGTATCCAAGGCATGCCAGAACGCTTCTCCAAAGTAAAGGACAAATTGATGCAACTTGTATTCTCTACACAAATGTAGAGAAGATGTAGATGTCTTTGGGTTCTGAAGATAATATATTGCAAAACTTGGAATACTGTTCTGGTCTTTATACTGGATGACACAGAAGGCTGATAGTTTTGAGCTGGGCCTGAAGCAATAAAGAGGAGATCCAGGCTGTATAACATGCAGTTCTGCTATTTGAACCATACAATCTGCAGACCCTATAACATGTGGGTCAGTGATGAAAAAAAGATGTAGTGTGCAAATGAGAGTAGGTGTAACTAGGAGGAATACAACATGGGATCTTGAGTTATGGGAGCAAGGACATTCTATTTGCAGCATAGAAATATGCACCTTTTAAAGATGGTTTCTGGGGTTTAACTGAGCTCTTATAGAGACAAAACGCTTGACCATAGGGTACCAAGTGACCATGCATCTGGAACTGCCATAATGGGCTGGGTTATTTTGGACTCATAAGTCATAAAGTGAAGTGGGCACAGTGCTCATCCATCGTAAGTTGGAAATGATATATCTGGGATCAAGCACAAGGTCTCAGTCAGAAGGCACAACAAGCTGCCTGTGCAGTTACCCCAGATTCCTGGGTAACCACTATTGTTGTATCAGCATCCCTCCCTCAGCTCACACACATTGATCTCTGAAGGGTTCTGTATAATTGACATAAAATGAAGAAAAAAAGTGTAACTTGGTTTATGGACGGGTAAGCTCAGTAGGAGGAAGCAGTTCAAAAAATGGATGGCAGCTGCAGTGCAGCGCCACTCAGAAATGGCCTTAAAAAAACATCATGAGAGGGCTTCCCTGGTGGCGCAGTGGTTGAGAGTCCGCCTGCCGATGCAGGGGACACGGGTTCGTGCCCTGGTCCGGGAAGATCCCACATGCCGCGGAACGGCTGGGCCCGTGAGCCATGGCCACTGAGCCTGCGCGTCCGGAGCCTGTGCTCTGCAACGGGAGAGGCCACAGCAGTGAGAGGCCTGTGTACCGCAAAAAAAAAAAAATCATGAGGAAAAAAATCTTCAAGAACTTCAAGTGGTCCATCACTTGAAGGAGAAGTGGCCTGAGTTTAAGGTAAACTTTATAGAAAGCGGAAAATTGCCTGGCTGGCTGGCTAGGGGGTCTGGCAGGAAATATATTGGAAGATCAGGGACAAAGAGCTCTGTGGTAGGGCACATACATGGACATAAGAGTGGGTATAAAGTGAGGATCTTTGTGTCACAGGCTGATCCCCACCAGGGAACATCCACCAGAGAAGAAGCACTAAGGAGCCAAGTAGACAAAATGACTGGGTTGGTATCAACCAATATTTGCTAGAATTCACCCCAATGCTGGGATGGTGGGCACATTAATTCAGGGGCCACGGCAGAAGAGATGAGTCAATGCAAAGGCTCAACAGCATAGATTTCCACTTGGGGCCATCTTGCCACTGCTGCCACTGAGGCCAACCTGCCAATGACATGTTAGATTTATGACACTATTCCTCAAAGAAACAGACTGACCACTTGGTGACAAGGTGACTACACTTGCCCCTTTTGTTTTGAAAGAACCATTGGTTCCCCAAGAATAAACACTTAATCCATGCATGTGTTTGTCCTTTCTCTCCATAGAACCACTGTGTAGAGACTTACGGAAATCCTGATCCACAGGCATGGCATTCCACACACAACAGCATTCAATCAGGGGAACAACCTCACAGTAAAAGGGATGTGGGATTGGACCCATCACCATGAGATCCACTGGTTTTACATTCTGCATTACCCGGAAACTATGGGCATGATAATGGCTTGCCAAAAGTGAAGTGATAGCCTAAAGGCAATTGCCTGTAAGGGTAAGGTGCCACTCACCAAGATGCAGTACAAGTATTAAACTGGAGATCACTAAATGGCACTGTAACTCCCCATAGAAACAATAGTTAGATTCAGGAACCAAGGTATAGAAGCAGAAGTTGCCCTACCTTCCACTACGCCCCATGACTTACAAGCGACTTTATGGTTCCCGTCCCTTCAAACTTTGGATGCTGTTGAGTTAGAGGTGGTGAATCTGGTCCCAAACACGGATGCAGTCTTGCCTGGAGCACAAAAAGAGTCTCAAACTGCTATAAGCTAGAATACCACCTAGACCTTTTAGGGATCAGTGGGTAAGAAGATGAGTCACTTCTTTTCAGGGATAATTGAACCTGATTATCAGAAGGCGATGAGGCTGCTATTTCACAACAGGGACGGGGAGAACTATGTATGGAGCTTGGCTGACTCACTTGGGTGACTCATGATATTCCCTCGTCTAATTGTAACTGTAAACAGAAAAGTGCATCATTTCCAGCCTGGAATGGGCATGACTACTAGGGCTTCAGACAATTCAGGAATGAGTACTTGGTTCACCCCACCAGATAAACCACTATGACCAGCAAAAAGAGTATATCTGAGGGTGGGGAGAATTTAGAATGGACAGTAAAAGAGGGAGAAATGAGTACGGATTATAGCCCCGAGACTACCGGAGCCTCTGGTTCTTCCCTCTTTTTCCCACTTCTGAGTTTCACCTCAGGAAGAGATTCACACGGGAACCATGGAGGGGATTCATCCCAAACCTACACAGAGAAGTGGATCAGTGAAGTACAATGGGTAGACCATGTCAGACATGGTGATGTTCTGCTCAGGTATCCCTTTAAGAAAAGACTCAGTGCCCAGCAGTGAGGAGTGTGTCCAGCTGTTAGCTCCTTCAAGATCCACCCTGGTTTTCGAGTTGAGGTAATGCTCTTCTGTGGGTGACCCCAGTCAAAGACTGAATACAGTAGTGTTAGGTGAGAGTCTGCCCATCTCAGGGGAAGGCCTGGACAGTGGCTGAACCAGGCGTTAGTGCAGGTCTTAACCATTTCTGCCAAGGAAAAACTCTTCTAAGGGGGCCAACTTTTCCCCAACTTTCAACTTTTTTCTCCATTTGACTAGCAGAGACTGTATCATGATCTGAGGTCTTCTCTTATCCCATTCTTCTTCCTCCCCTTTTCCTTCACAGGTGTTACTTCTTCATAAAACTTTTTCACTCCCAACTTTCTCTCAGTGAGACAAATATACCTGTGACAAAATGACCCAAACAACCTATACAGTATTCATGATTTTATCCCTATTGCCTAAGAGAGTGCCTACAAGATAGTTACTATGCAAAAAATCTCAGTTGAATGTGCAATGCTTTGTTCTATATATGATTTCCGAGAGAAGGGAGTGAAATTACTCATAATCCAATTTTCTTTGTTCCTTATGATACACTCTTGAGACCAGAAGTAATATGTCATTGGAGAAGGGCAGCTGAAGCTAAAGGACTAGTATTTTTTTTTCCTTTAAATTCAAGTAGTCTTTACTGGATATTCCACAAAAATAGTTATGATAAAGTATTTGATAAAGCTTATCAAATAAGCTATTAAAAAGTTATGTAACTTCCACTTCATTATTGTTGCATGTATTTTTTCTAAAACACTTATTCTGTGAACTTCTGCAGTTAAGCTGAGATTCATACACAGGTGGTGTTTTTGGCCAATTGTAGAAGTGACATCTAGAGTGATATTTATAGACTTAGTCTAAGTAATTGTGACACACGATCATGGATACTGACAAGTAAAATTTGTTGGGCAAGCTGCAGGCTGGAAATTCAGATAAGACTTGATGTTGCAATCTTGAGAATTCCTTCTTCTAAAAACCTCACTTTTTGCTCTAAAGGTCTTCAATTGATTGGATGAGATTAATTTATGGAAGTTAATCTGCTTTAGTCAAAGTCTACTGATTTAAATGTTAATTACATCAAAAGTGTCTCAGAGCAACATCCAGACTGTGTTTGACAAAATAACTGTGCACCACAGATTAGACAAGTTGACACATAAAATTAACCATCACAGTGGTATTTTGTCTGGAGGCCCAAATTTAAATGCATTTCTTGTTTCTGACAAAAAGCAGAAATCTTGGAGTTTTGTTATCCTTCTCTTACCATCAGAAATAAGCTTTCTTAGCTAGCTAGGAAGCTACAAAATCAGGGTTTGTGAATATTTGAGTTTCAATTGAAGTGAGTAGAATGAAGGGCCACCTTGGGGACTGGGTGTCCCCAAGGACAATTCCCAGCTCCCAGGTCTCCATTTATGAGACAAGAAGTCAACTAATATCTGTGGGTTATGAAAACTGCTAATATGTTCTCCTTTTTAATGTTTTTGAACAATAGTCCAGCTCAGAATATCTGATGGAAGTGATTTGCGGGCTCAATGCCCACAATATATGAAATCCTCTGTTAATGGGAAGTAAGAGATCATTATCGGTTCTTTTTCTTTGTTCTTCTTCATTGGACCACATGCATTTCAAATTTACTGTTAAAATATTTACATGTTAGGGAAATATGACACTTGGCTGTGTTTTAAACATATTCAGTACATAGTCTCTGATTCAAGAAGAAAGAAATTTGGTGCTTAGAGAATGGAGAGGCCAAAAATAAAAGTCTAAATTTTATCCTTGAATTTACTGTCAGGCTTAATTTTATTTAAAAATAAAGTTGAAGAACAGTTCTTCCCCAACGTGAAATTAAGATGCTTAAAAATGCAGTTAATATTTTGCAAGCAGTGATTTGAGGGCAATTTTCTAATACTACACTGAAATGGAAAGTAAGATAATAGAAATGGAGAATCTACCAGAAACTGCATTTGCTTTAGGGCCAGAATCTCTGAGGATGAGATGAATTCTCATAAATTTCTATTGCCCTTTAAATCTACTCTCTAGCAAGGTAGACTAAACAGAAAACAACTCGACTTCACCTTGTCAAAAGATTTAATCTCTCTAACTCAAATAAATGTTCCATTTAATTCAATCATGTTTTTGAAGTAAAAGTTTGTTGTAACTGTATACTGTGATTCCCTATCCATCCCCATTTAAAACAAAATAAAATAAAACTGTTCACAATAGTCTTTATTTGATTTTATAGGACATTATCTCTTGGCTTTCACGTCAGATCTTTAATGCAATATACAGTGCAGAATAAATCATGAATGTAAAAACTAAGGGAAATAACATTTAAGCATGAAGGGAAATAGTCAACATTTCAAAGAATATATCATATATGAAATCATCAGGGTACCTCAGGGCACTATGTCAATTTAACTAAGTTGTTCTAGAAATGCATTTGCATTATAGTTAGAATTACCAAAGTAATATTTGACATAGTTCCAGATGTGAGAGAATAATAAAGGATTACCCTTATTGCATAGCTTCAAAACAAACAAGGACATGGTGATTTTTTGTATTGAAAGGTTTTGTGTAAAATTTGAGTCATAATTTATTGTTTATTTTACTGATGGCTTTAAACTCAAAAATTTGGTTATTTAATGGATATTTACTTTGTTGATCCCTTTGTTTAACAAAGTCTTATTTCTGGTGCTTGTGCATTTGCAATGGGATATTTAAAGGATTAGTAACTGTACTTGTTATTTCTGTAATTGAAGATTTTCACATGTTGCTTTTCAGCATAAAATGTTTGTGTGTATGGACCAGTTTTATAATACCACTTTGGTTATATCTACTTCACATTCTGTTTGGAGAACATAATGTGTGAGAATCCAATTTACACATAGATATTGACACTCAACTTCAGTAGATGTCCTGGTAGTTTGAAGAATATACCAACAGATTGTACTTGAGCCTTCATTATATAGAATGAAAACCTAGCTGAGAAACAAAGGCTTTCAACTGACCAATAGAGTACAGGGTCCAGAAATAGGCCCACATGTATCAAATTAACTGCTAACTGACAAGATGATATTACAGTTTAGTGGGGAAAGAGTGCTAATTAGAATAATTGATACAGGTTTATTATAACTGGATTTCTATATGAAAAATAATGCACATTGGCTCCGATTTCACAAATGAGAAACAATTCCAGTTTGTAGCTCTAAATGTAAAAGACACTCTTTTTTGAGAAAATATAGTTATTTACCTGCATATTTACCCGCATTTACCAGAACACAGCTATTCCGTTCTCTCACCCTGCTCGTTAGTTACCCTCACAGCTCCCTGTTCCTTCTTCCTCAGTGAATAGGTACCATCAGAGGACTGATATTCTCCTTGAAATCAGCATACCCACCTATATTTATGCACATATTCTTTGTTTTGCCATTTATTAAGATAGAAGCTCTATCTCTGTTCTATCAAAGAAAAAAACCAAAATCAGTTTTCTCCTGTGTTTCCTCCTTCCAGGTATTCTTTGCAAAAAATACCTTAGATATCTCTAAGTATGTAAAATTTGAATACTCCAGGGCTGGATCTCCTCTCTCTTTTCTATGCCCTCTCCCTAAGTGACACGATGGCCCCATGGTTAATGATTTCTATGTTTCTATCAACTGCTTAGAACCATCCATGAGCTCCAGACTTGTATAACTAGATGACTACTTACTATTTCTACGTGTCAACACGTCTACAACTGAAATGCTGCCTTTCCTCCACAAACCTGTTTTAGTCCTGTGTTCCACACATCAGTAAATCATGCTGTTAGCCACTTGTTTCCTCAAGCCAAACACGTGGGTCATCTTCTGTATCGTTCTTTTCATCAGAAATACACCTCCAACTCTCCTATTCTCCCTGGGTTCAATGTCAGCTCCCTGATACCATCTCTGATCTCAGCTACTCTGCTGTTGTGGCTACTACTACTGCTATTACCACCACAACTACGTAGCTTCCTAAATCCCCTTTCTCAATGGGCTCCATAGCCCCACTTTTGCTCTTGCCCTTGTGTTCTCTAAATAGTAAAGGTTGTGTCCATTTATTAGTTAAATAGACAAGTGTTCCTTTAGTGAATTTTTATCCTAGAATTCTAAAAAAATTCCAAAATCTAATGTATACTGCAGGGTCTGTCTCCAGTCTAGTTCTCCAAATGCTTACTTGACTTTAGCTGTATTGGTCTCCTTTCTAATTAGTCAAATTCTCTAAATGTTACTAGATAAGATGTTGTACTTCCTCTGGAGGCTGTTTTCTTCCATTCTGTGTAACTGGCTCCTTCATTTTTCAGCTCATTGCTTTTTTTTTTGGTTTTGTTTTGTTTTGTTTTTGCTATGCGGCCCTCTCACTGTTGCGGCCTCTCTGGTTGCGGAGCACAGGCTCCGGACGTGCAGGCTCAGCGACCACGGCTCACGGGCCCAGCCGCTCCACGGCATGTGGGATCTTCCCGGACCGGGGCACGAACCCGCGTCCCCTGCATTGGCAGGCGGACACTCAACCACTGCGCCACCAGGGAAGACCCTCAGCTCATTGTTTAATTGCTACTTCCTCCGTTCTTCCCTAAATATCTCATATGGCCAGATAGTCCCCCTTTATAGGATACATAATGTTCATTTTCTTTATTGTTCTTATCAAAAATTTAAAAATGTTTATATTGTCATTCATTTGTTTTCTCCACCGAAATTTAAATCCCATGAACATGGAAACCTTGATTTTTTCTGCTTACCATTTAATCACTAGAATCTGGCATAGTGAAACGCTTGATGTTCCTGTTATAGTTGATGTTCAGTAAATAGCTTGAATAATTGATTATATCCTTACCACATGATGTCAAATATTGATGGGTTAACACCTTGCTACTCAAAATGTGGTCTCAGGCAACAGCAGTGGCATCACCTGGGAGCTTGTTAGGTATGTGGAATCTGCATTTTAACAAAACTCCAGTTGGTTTGTATGCATGTGAAAGTTTGAGAAGCACTAAATTAACACCAAGAGATTTTTCTTTTAAGCCGGTCCTGGCCAAGAGTCTACAATCTTTGTATCCAAGTAAGGTTGATCATAAAATGTCCTTGGAAATGAAGAATATTAAAAAGTATAGCTCTGAATGACCCCGAGGGAACTTAGCACAACTTCCAAATATTTTGTTTCGTTATTTCAAAGTAAGTGGAAATAATAGAAGAATATAAAAACATACTTCAAATTCTTCTTTTTCTCTTGGTATACATGATATGATTAGGTTAATGTTTTGACATGCTTCTCAGCTGCAGTGAGCCTTTCAACATAACCTGAACAGTTTTTTTTATAATTTCTTCTTTTGCACACATTTTCTCAAATTAGGACGATGCTTTTATATCCAAGGTTCCCATAAAGTGCTTGACCAACTACACAGCCAACTCAAGTGCATGGGATTGATTTCCTGTTATTTATCTGATCACATATCAGAAATGTGTTTTGGAATGCCAGATCCCTGAGGTCAAAAGACCACACCTCATTCATCTCTGTACCCCAAGGCCTAGCAAAGTGATCAACACCATCGTGACTCTCCAATGTTTCCTGAATGAAGGAATAAATACAAAGAATCCAGATCTTAAAGTAATAATTCACTGTGATTGTTTCTCTAGGTTTTAGATGGCAGTTCAATCTCAGAGAAGAAAATCTACTTGTATTCCCACTTGTATTGGTCAGGATAGGCTAAACATAGGATGCACTATTAACATCTGAAAGTCTTGATGGTTTAAAATGATTAAGGTTTATTTCTTGCTTGTGCCCCATGTTTATCCTGGTTGGCAGGAGTCCCTGCTCATTGTGGTCCGTAAATAACCCAGGCTGATGGCACACCAGTGTCCTGACGGTTGTCAGAGAAAGAGAACGAGGAATCACATATTAGCTTTAAAAACTTCTTTCTACAGTGACTAACAGCACTTCTCACATTTGATTGGCCAAAACCGATTACAAGGCCAAACTTGATTCCAAGATTAGAGAAGCCCAAGGGAAGGAAGGCATCCTAACATGTGCCTGAAAGAGCAAAGCTGAGAATATTTGGCCAAAGTACTAATGATTGTTACAACACCAAATTATTTTCAAAGGACATTAGGATCAGAATCTAGTGATCTTTCACCATCTCTCACATTGGCAAAAAGAATGTGTGTGGGGGGGTCGGGGAGGAGTAGGGTCAGTTTCTTGCATGAAATGCTGCTGATTCTTTTTTTTTTTTTTTTTTGCGGTACGCGGGCCTCTCACTGTTGTGGAGCACAGGCTCCGGACGCGCAGACTCAGCGGCCATGGCTCAGGGGCCCAGCTGCTCTGCGGCATGTGGGATCTTCCCGGACCAGGGCACGAACCCGTGTGCCCTGCATCTGCAGGCGGACCCTCAACCACTGCGCCACCAGGGAAGCCCAATGCTGCTAATTCTAACGTTGGATGTGTTTTAACCCCAGATGAAAAGTCTATTGCTAGTTTTATGACAGGTACAACACATACTTGAGTAACACAAGCATGAACTTAACAAATGACAAGTGTATCTTCTGGGCTATTTTGTGATGCTTTGAATGTTTGAGTTATAATTAAATGTATATTTATATATAGCCATACCTGTACATATACACATACATACATGCATTTAACAACTCACTTCAAGCCCAAGCAAAAGAAGCATCTAGAAGAGCATCTTGCACATAATTGGTGGTAATTTGTAAGTTTTCACTTTCTCTTACTGATAAGATAGATCATATTCAGATTTCTTACTACTTAAGGTCAAACTTTACTAGAATCTTAAACACAATATTACAGAAATTTTATTTGAAGGCTCTTTTTTCCTGTTATGTCCAAATTTATAACTATAAGATCACAGAATTAAATAGCCCTGTGGTCTTACTTCACAAGCATCTGGACAGTAAATATACAGAATTTATACCAAAAAAAAACCCCACATTTTTTTTCAAATGACATTTGTACCAAGAAGGAGATCTTGAATTCAAATTTTTGGCATCATATCCAATAAACAGTATATATTATGAGTAGTAATTATTAATTATATTAATAAAATTACTAAGCACATTTCTAAGCTTATTTTGTTTTGAAGTCAAACAATCATTCCTTTGAGTGGTTGCAGTTTTAGACAGCATAGGATCCTGCAGCCTGGAGGTATTTCTATTTAAGGTATACCTGTGTATCTAAATGCCTTGTCAAAGTGAGTTATATTCTGGAAAAGAATTCTTGGGACCTACACAGGTCAAATCCCTCCTACACGCACCATTGCAATAAAAAGTTCACCATAACAAAAAGTTCATGGAAGTGCTGGCTGGCTGCCCATGTTAACAGAACAGATCTATTGAGAACGAATTCCCTACCACTGAGTAACTGTATCAAGAAGTTTACATCTCCTGGAGTCATAGTCATTTTTAATTCCCAAAAGTTTTATTCTCTATTGTGAGTTCTTTGCTTGTGATTTTGTTGAGAAATTGATCACTTTTTTCCTGTGAGAAGTACAGCCGAGCTACCTAATTTTCAGCATTTAAAAAAATGTTTCCATAGACAGCCAACAAGGACCTACTGTATAGCACAGGGAACTATATAGCCCAGGGAACTATACTCAATATAGGGAAAAGAATCTGAAAAAGAATATATATACATATATAACTGAATACACACACATATAACTGAATCACTTTTGTGTACACCTGAAACTAACACAACATTGTAAATCAACTATACTTCAATTAAAAAAAACAAAAGTTTCCTATAATATTTCACATTCTGCAGATCTAGGAGATTCAGGGAAGGGGGATATATATCTTCTGTCGTCTGGGAGAGTGGAAAGAGTTCTTTCCATTGCTGGAATTTCATAAAATGTTTCCTTCTATATTTGTATCATTGAATTATAAATGACAGGTGAACACTGAGTGTCAAATATTTGTTTTTTCTGAGATCAAAAATGTTGACACTGGGGAACCAGACCCTAATGGTAAGAAGATGGCTCCTTCATTACTGTGGGATGGGAGGATGCTATTCTGAGGTATTAATCATCCCCTGGGAATTATCCTCCTCCCTATGCCTGTTTGATCCCTATCCTTTCACACGCATAGGCTTTTCGGGCTCATTGCTTTAAGTAAGTGTTGAGATGACATGAAAAGCAGAGTTTTAACTGTCTCCGGTTCCTTAAGAGCTATAGAGAATATTCATTTTGGAGAAAATCTTTGAGAGGGACAAGGTAAAATCTCTCTTCTCTTGACCACGATGTTTTCCCTAAACCTTTACTCAGTTCTTGCTTAGACCTACTTGCTAGAATCCTATGACTCACCCCCCACAAGTACACAAAATGGACCAGATATTAATATAAAGAGGGTATGCCTCAGGCACTTGGTGGGATGACGGTGATATGAAAATAAGGCCTTCCAACCCTTTCATTCCTAGTTGCTTGGGGAATAAAGATGGCAGGGTTGTGTAGAACCATCTAGAGATTCACAGTACATTGGGACAGAGCAAAACATATGGTCTTATTACATATGGTCTTAGTGATAGGCATCTGTGGAAAAGTCCGTGAGAGAGGGACTTGAAAATAATTGAGTGTGCTGATAAAATGAGTGCATTGATAAAACTGGATTGCCGGATCAGTGATATGGGGATGTGAGAACAGGAGAAGAAAGTTGGCAAATAGAAAGAAACTGACTGTTCATCAGACTTGGGAGAGGTGTGAAAGCCTACAAATCACAAAGAAGGCATAGATCTGATTCAGTGAGAATAAGGGAATCGGGAAAGTGAAAGGACAGGAGATGGTAATCTGAGAGGGACTTGTAGATCAAAGTCTTGGAAGTGAATCAATTTTACATGGTAAGAGATACAGCCAGGCTGGTGGGAGCTTAGGCATAGTGAATGCCGAGATCACTGGAACTGGGCAATTGGGAGGTCAGTGGAATAAAGGGGATGTAAAAAGTCTCGAGCTACTTTTCAAAGCAACATTTTTGATTGGCAGTGATCAAAGTAACAGATGTGGAAGGTAGGTTAAAGGTAGAAAAATTCATTCCACTAATGTGCAGAGTCTAGGTTGAGGAATTCTTGAATCGATCAGACCTGGGCTCTGTAACGGACTCTCCTAGCTGCCTAATATTTATTTCCCCATTTTTCCTTTCTAGGAGAGCTGTGACTTTGTTTTGCGTGACAGTGACCCCAGCCAAGCCAAGCCTGTCTTACAGCTGAATGTGGCTGTCCGATTAACCTCTCGCCATTGAGATGATAATTGGAAGTAGCCAGGTGGGCATTCCCCCAAAGGTTTCTTTGTAGTGGTTTTGTTTATTTGTGTGTGTGTTTTTTAAAGAAAACTGACTTATTTTGCCCTTATTCTTTTAACTACTTGGAACAAGGACGCTCTATCTGGATGCACGGAAGCCTACTTTTGAATATTCAGATGAAGGCCTTGGGTTAAGGATGTGTGAGCAAAGATCTAGAAGAAGCCTGGAGTTGGATAGTTTAGAGAAGCCACTTTATTATCACCCCTGGACCCTCTTGCTATATGGTAAAATTAACCTTTATGTGATTAAGCCACAATAGACAATTATCTGTTATAGGCAGACAAACATGATCTCTCACTGGAAAAGGAACCAGTTGTAATGGTAGTGTTGAGGAAAACTTTCGTCTTAAGGAACAAAAATCTGACTTCTCAGATGACTGAAAAGACCTATTAGTGAATTTGCTGATTAAAAAGAAGGGCAGTGTTTGGCTGGTGTCCTGCTATTTCAAATCTGCCTCTCTCTCCTGCCAGGTGTTCAGGAATATTCATAATCAAAAAAATGTTGGAATTCATTTATGATAATCCCTACTATGCTATTCAGTTTTATTAAAATGTTATTATTCTGTGAAATTGATCCTTAGGTTAATTAGGAGGGGGGAAAACTTTCCAGGTCAAAGTTTGAATAAATTAGAGGATGAAAAGTAGCATATGTTCTCAAAAATATGAAAATTACTTGCAAAGTCACAGTTAATTTAATTATCTGGTCTTACTGCCTTGGAATAATAATACAGAATGAGAATTATAATAAAATTAGACAAAATATAGACCACTGGAAATTTTAAATAAGAAAACTGTGTGGTCGGTTATCTACTTTAAATACAACTGTTTTATAAAAAAAGATATTATTTTAATGATAATGATCTATTTACTTCATAAGACCACATTTCCATTTCTATTGTGCAGTCTAATGAAATACATTTATCTTCCATTATCTCTCATACTTTCAACTGAATATTTTCAAATACAGATTCTCAAATTAAGTGGATAAGAAACAATATGTAACTACAGATACCACTAGAACATACTATATAAATGCAGTTGAGACAAGTAATTTTGATGCTATGTAACATTGATTTATGATTCTATATAACATATCTAGTCAGATCTGGTATTTTACTTGAGTATGAGTATATAAACTGTGGAAATGTATGTACATAATAATTTAAAATGTTTGCTTATAGGACATCTCTGGTCTGAGGGTTTAAAAACTGAGCTTGTTTTAATTTAATTTTACATAAGATAGCTTTGAAAGAGAAGATAAGTCTTCCTGACCTGAACAAAGTTCAGGCCACCAATCTCCCTCTTAATTTCATTACACACACACACAGACACACACACACACACACAAAATTCCATTGCTCACTGTTTTAAAAAACTGTTTACAAATGGAAAGACTTTCAGCTGTGATTCAGTGCTGTTTACTTCTAATAGCGAATATGATAACCACCAGACATCATCTAATTTAGAGTCCTTAGAACTGACAGTTGAATAAAACTAATGTTATTAAAGGCTCTCTTCACAAAATAAGCCTCCTTGCCCAGGTAAAGTCTCTTATTACAAATTTTGGACCTTATCTATCCTAGTAAAAGATGATTATATTCAATTCCATAGTTCAGTGAATTTTTTGTGTTTTTTTTTAAACATCTTTATTGGGGTATAATTGCTTTACAATGGTGTGTTAGCTTCTGCTTTATAACAAAGTGAATCAGCTATACGTATACATATATCCCCACATCTCCTCCCTCTTGTGTCTCCCTACCACCCACCCCAACCCACCCCTCTAGGTGGTCACAAAACACCAAGCTGATCTCCCTGTGCTATGCGGCTGCTTCCCACTAGCTATCTATTTTACATTTGGTAGTGCATATATGTCCATGCCACTCTCTCACTTCGTCCCAGCTTCCCCCTCCCCATGTCCTGAAGTCCATTCTCTACATCTGTGTCTTTATTCCTGTCCTGCCCCTGGGTTCTTCAGAACCTTTTTTTTTTTTTGATTCCACATATATGTGTTAGCATAGGGTATTTTTTTTTCTCTTTCTGACTTACTTCACTCTGTATGACATTCTCTACGTCCATTCACCTCACTACAAATAAGTCAATTTCATTTCTTTTTATGGCTGAGTAATATTCCATTGTATATATGCCCCACACCTTCTTTATCCATTCATCTGTCGATGAACACTTAGGTTGCTTCCATGTCCTGGCTATTGCAAATACAGCTGCTGTGAACATTGTGGTACATGACTCTTTTTGAATTATGGTTTTCTCAGAGTATATGCCCAGTAGAGGGATTGCTGGGTCATATGGTAGTTCTATTTTTAGTTTTTTAAGGAATGTCCATACTGTTCTCCATAGTGGCTGTATCAATTTACATTCCCACCAACAGTGCAAGAGGGTTCCCTTTTCTCCACACCCTCTCCAGCATTTATTGTTTGTAGATTTTTTGATGATGGCCATTCTCACCGGTGTGAGGTGATGCCTCATTGCAGTTTTGATTTGCATTTCTCTAATGATTAGTGATGCTGAGCATATTTTTATGTGCCTGTTGGCCATCTCTATGTCATTTTGGAGAAATGTCTATTTAGGTCTTCTGCATTTTTGGATTGGGTTGTTTGTTTTTTTTGTTATTGAGCTGCATGAGCTGCTTGTCAATTTTGGAGATTAATCCTTTGTCAGTTGCTTCATTTGCAGATATTTTCTCCCATTCTGAGGGTTTTCTTTTGGTCCTGTTTATGGTTTCCTTTGCTGTGCAAAAGCTTTGAAGTTTCATTAGGTCCCATTTGTTTATTTTTGTTTTTATTTCCATTTCTCTAGGACATGGGTCAAAAAGGATCTTGCTGTGATTTATGTCATAGAGTGTTCTGCCTATGTTTTCCTCTAACAGTTTTATAGTGTCTGGCCTTACATTTAGGGCTTTAATTCAGGGTGGGTTTTGCACACACATTGGGGTTTCTAAAAAATTTTCTAGTCTCTTTCTTTGTTTCTTAACGATATTCTGTATTCTGGAATTCCTGGATCTAACATCAGGTCTTCAATGAGATATGTAAGTTTGAATAAGCAATTTCCACTACATAATATATTTTTTAAAAGACAAGTCACTGCTTCCCACTCAGCAATACTAGTTTATCCGGGGGGAAAAATTCTCTGATAAATATTTCTCCCACATTCATCAGTTGCAGAACTAGAGTTGCAAACATATACTAGTTCTAGGCCTAAAAAATACCATGGCCTCGATTTACCCTCTATAAATAGATGCTTTGTAAATACAATTGTGTCAATACAAATTATTTTTATTATCATGTTGCAACAATTGTTTGGATCTTGTATTCTTAGCAATAAATATTTCTTTTTACGATTACAACTTCTTAAAATCTATTTTCAAAATTAGCTAATCTGGATAACTATTAAAAAAGTTAAAAACAATATTTTCAATCAAAGGTAATCCCACAACTCAGAAATAATCTGTTTGAATTTTGATATAGTCACTTTTGTTTTTTCTGTGCATAGACATGGTTACAATAGCATGTTTTGTATAGTATTTCATATTGTACCTTCATATTTATTCAATAATTACTCTTAAAATTTTAAAAAAACTTAATGTCAGGACTTTCCTGGTGGTCCAGTAGTTAAGACTCTGTGCTTCCCCTGCAGGCGGCATGGGTTCAATCCCTGGTTGGGGAACTAAGGTTGCACATACCATGTAGCACAACCAAAAAATAAATCAAATTTAATAGCTTATGGAATTTCATAGTTGGAATGCATCTTAATAATTATTCATTATTATATGCCTTTATAACATTCTTCAAAAGTATTCCTAGCATCAGTCCAATATTATAATATCCCTTAAAAAACTTCTTAGTATCCAGTATCTTAAGGGTAAGAAGATGATTTTGCCTTAAGATATGACATTGCATTACAGATAGCTCTAATTTTATGTTAGACTTACAACACTGCCACCCATTGTCTATACTTCTGTTCTTATATTTTCCTATGAAAAAGAGGAAAAATTCTTCAGAGTAGGAGAATCTTATCTCCAGGCTAAAGATCTATCATTTCATCAATGACTCCACGTAGGGGGTTGTGTTTATTTCTGCTTCTGTTTGCTCTCCTTTGAGAAGTCAAGAGACTTCTGAAGAAGTTATTCTTCACATGTGTTCTCTACTCAAGCAGCCTGGAATTGAATCCTGCCTCCCCAAGTTACTAGCTTAAGTAACTTATTTAACCTTTCTGTGACTCAGTTTCCAAATCTGTGAAACAGGGATAATAATTGTACCAAGTTATAGGGTTGTGAAGGATCACATTAGTTAATACACACTAAATGCTCGGTACAGTGGCTAGCGCACAGTAAGTGCTTAACGCATGCTAGCTATGATTAATTTATCTCAGCTATTTATTTACTTTCATGGTTTCCACTACTACCAATACGTTGATGACTCTATTCATTGTCCAAAAATCTTCCAAGCTTCAGATACATATATCCAGAACTTGCAGATATCTGAGACTGAACATTTTATAAGCACACACACTTGGCATTATCTCTCACCCTTCCAAAGCTGCTTGTCTGACACCAACTAACCTCTCCTTAGGTAGAATCCTGGGAATAATATACGCCTCTTTCCCTCTACTTCTCCTTGTTCCCTTATCTCTTCTGCTTCACCTTCCACATTCAACTGGCTTAAACTGTCTCCCTCCCAAAGATATTTTGAAATCCTAACTCCTAGTACTTGTAAATGTGACTCTATTTGAAAATAGGGTCTTTACAGATGTAATCAAGTTAAGATGAGGTCATAATGGATTAGAGTGGACCTAAATTCAATGATTAATTGCCTTAAAGGAGAAAAAGATCCAGAGATGCAGAAGACACACACACAGAGATGAAGGCCGTGTGAAGAAGGAAGCAGGGAGAAGAAGGTTTCAGCTACAATATAAGAAAAGCCTAGGATTGCCAGCAATCACTGGAATCTAGGAAAAGGAAAGGAAGGATTTTCCTTTGAATTTTTGGAGATGGGATGGTCCTGTTGGCATCTTGATTTCAAACTTCTTGCCTCCAGAAATGTGTGAGAATAAATTTCTATTTTAT
The DNA here is from genome assembly GCF_003676395.1 of Aethalodelphis obliquidens. Taxonomy (NCBI): domain Eukaryota; kingdom Metazoa; phylum Chordata; class Mammalia; order Artiodactyla; family Delphinidae; genus Aethalodelphis; species Aethalodelphis obliquidens. The sequence continues at coordinate 33,085,448 of NW_020837945.1, forward strand.
GCCACTCAGTTCATGGTGCTTTGTTCCAGTAGCCCTAGGAAACTAATATAAACTGAGTTGTCCATTTTGCTTTTATATTTCTTGAATTCATACCCTCATTTCCATCTCTAGTATTGATTCCAATTTGGCTTCCATGTTGTCTCTCCAAATGATACCTCTGCTCCTGGTCTTTCTTAAGAGTCTTAAGAGTCACAGAAATGATAAAACAGGGATAAACAGAAAATCACAGATAAGAGTGATGGAATGCTCCTATTATGAAGAATGAAGGCTAAGTTCACAAGACAGTATATGCTTAACTAGAAATCTGAGCTCTGGTGTGGCATATGTAACTACCCTTTGGCATAGTAATGGATTGATAGTAAGCTATTAGTCTATTAAGTTGCTAATTTTCAAACTTGAAGAAATATTGGTGGGATAACTGTTTATTTCTTGCAAATGTGGATTGGTGGAGCCAGACTCTTATCTGCTTTAAATGTCATCCATGTGCTGACGACTCTGTAATATGTATCTCCATGCTGACCTCTATATTAATGCTTACCTGACAGTTCCACTTGGATTTCTTACAAGCTATGAAACTTAACATGTGAAAATAGAACTTAATTATTTTTTCACCAACCTTGCTCTTCCATACATATGTCCCATTTAATTCAATAATATCTACCTTCATCAAGTGCTTAGACCAAAATTTACAGTGTCATACTAGTTTCCTCTTTCATGTCTCATCTTCTGACATTCAACCCATCTTCTCTGCATTCTATCCAGAACACATCCAGAATGCAATCACTTCCCCAAACCTCCATGGCTGTCATTCTAATCTGTGGTCCTGTTATCTCTGTGCTGGACTATGGCAAGGGTACCATAAATGGTGTCTCTATTTCCATTTTGGTCCCATGCAAAATAAAATATTTGTTCTCCATAAGCAGCCAGATGATTCTTTAAAAATATAAATCAGATAATTTCACTCACTGCTTACTCAAATCCTCTACTGGGTTCTGTTATCTTTAAATATGTAAATACATATCTTTAAATATGTAAATACAATCTAGGGCCCTTAACAGAGCTCACATTACCTTACTTAGTGCTTGCAACTACTCCTACTTTGTTCCTTCTCACTCTTCCTAAAGATCACTTTCCCAGATTCCCAGGTAACCTTGCTTTTCTTTGAAGAAATCAAAGATGATTCTCTTCAGAATATTTGCACTTGCAGTTTCCTTTGCCTGAACTGTTTGTCCTCAAAATATTTGCATTGTTTGCTCCTTTCTTTTTTTTCAAAGTTCACCTCACAAGAAAGATTTAATTGATCATTCATTTAAAAAAATCGTTACATGACTTCAAGATTTACTATGAAGCTAATGTAATCAAGACAGTGTAGTACTGGTAAAAAAAAAAAAAACCAAATAGATCAATGAAACAAGATAGAGCACCTGGAAACAGACCCACACAAATAGAGTCAACAGTCTTTGACAAAGGAGCAAAGGCAATACAATGTAGAAATGATAGTCTTTTCAACAATGGTGATAGAACAACTGGACATCTACATGCAAAAAACTGAAAGTGAATCTCAACATAGACCTTCCTTTACAAAAATTAACTAAAAATAGACCATAGGCTTAAATGTAGAATGCAAAACTATAAAAATCTTAGAAGAAAACATAGGGGGAAATCTAGACATCCCTGGGTGTGGCAACAATTTTTTTTAATAAGATACCAAGTGCATGATCCATGAAAAAATAACTGACAAGTTGGACTTTATTAAAATAAAAAATTCTGGTCTGTGAAATACACTGTCAAGAGAATTAGAAGATAAACCTCTGGCAGGGAGAAAATATTTTTAAAAGACATATCTGATAAAGAACTATTATCCAAAATATACAAAGAACTCTAAAAAATCAACAATAAAAAAAAAGTGATGAAAAAGATGGGCAAAAGATCTAAACAAATACCTCACCAAGGAAGGTATACAAGACAGGAAGTAAGCATATGAAAGGATGTTCAGCATTATATGTCATTAGATATTCGCCAAGCTAAAACAGTAATAGGAGACCACTAAATGTCTATCAGGATGACAAAAACCCCAAACACTGACAATATCAAATACTGGTGTTCATGTGGAGAATAAGAACTCTCATTTATTGAATGAATGAATGAGTGGTATGCCGCTTAGGAAATGGTACAGCCACTTAGGAAGATATTTTGACAGTTTCTACAAAACTAACCATACTATTATCATACAATCCAGCAATTATACTCCTTGGTATTCACCCAAAGGAGCTGAAAACTTACGTCCACATAAAAAACTGCACACAGATGTTTATAGCACCTTTATTCATAATTCCAAAACTTGGAAGAAAGAAAAATGTCCTTCAGTAGGTGAATGAATAAATAAACTATGTTATGTCCAGACAATGAAAAATTATTCAGTGCTAAAAAAAAGAGCTATCAATCCATGAAAAGACATGAAGGAAATTTAAGTGTATATTATTGAGTGAAAGAAGTCAATTTGAAAACGCTTCATGGTGTATGATTCCAGTTATATGACGTTCTGTAAAAGGTAAATCTATGTAGACAGTAAAAAGATCAGTGGTTTCCAGGGGCTGGGGGAAAGGAAGGATGAATAAGCTGAGTACAGAGCATTTTGGGGGCAGTGAAACTATTCTGCATGACACTATAATGGTGAATACATGCCATTATACATTTGTTAAAATCCATGGAATGTACAACACCGAGAAGGAACTCTAATGTAAACCATGAACTCTGAGTGATAATGATGTGTCAATACAGTTCATCAATTATAACAAGTTGTACCATTCTGGTGAAAGATGTTAATGGAAGGGAGTGGGCAGGTGTGGGAGCAGGGGGTATATGGTAACTCTCTGTACTTTCTGCTCAATTTTTCTACAAACCTAAACCTATTCTAAAAATAGAATTTATTTTATTTTTAAAGATTACCAGAGCTTATATCTTGACCAGGTATTTTTCATAAGAAAGAAGCTATCTTTGAAGGTTTACGTCATAAAATATTGGACTTTGGAAGGATAAAGAACCTATAACTTGTCTGTGGTCACCAACAGTCTCAAATCAGAATCTGGAAAAGTAGAAAATAAAAACAAATTCTTCTAAAAACAATCCTCTCTCAAACCCGAGTCCCTTGTTCCATTATACCTTTTGGCATTAGCACTCACCAGTCATTGATATATAATTACATTTCATTCGTTTATTTTCTGTCTCCCCTAAAACAGGACGAAGCTGCATGAGATCTGGGACTTGGCCTGTGTTATTCACTGCTATGAATCCTTTGCTTCTAACATACTGCCCGACACTGAAGTATATGCAAAACTATCTGTGGAATGAGGGAGTGGAAGGAAATGGAGTTGAAATCTTGTTAAATCATTAATGTTTTGCTTGTTTAATAAAAGGTCTGGAATAGCAGTCTCAAAATATGAAGGCAGTTAGATTTGGGTAGAAACATATATATGTTCATTAGATTATTTTCTATACTTTTCCATATGTTTGAAAAATTTCATAACTGAAAAAAGTTAAAAATCTCTGTAAGTAGCCAGAGGAAGTGTAGAAGTCAGTAAAATATTGGGATTGAAAACATCAAAAACTTGGAGAAAAAATGGTGAATATAATTACATTTTCTAGTTTGTGCATGAAGAACACATTGATTTTTGAATATTTATATAGAATGCCTCATTGTGGCTTTTTAGTGTTTGTTGTAAAATAGTATATCAAACCTATCCATAGAATCATTTCTATCTTTTAAGTTTCATGTCATCTTATTTGTTAGGAATAACACAAGGTAGGATGAGATATTTTCATTGTATGTCTGGGGTTTTCATATATAAATATTTCTTGATTTTAAGACAAACTGTGTTTCATTCCGGTTTAGTTCCAAAACTATGAAATTGCCTCTAGCTCTTGTCTGGTGACTTGGGTTTGTGGTTATTGTACTTCAGTTTAATTTTGAATGTAGCCTGAGGCAGAAGCTAGACTCAGTGGTGTATCCTAGGGAGCTCAGCTGGTTTTATTCCAGTTTTTTGTGAAGCACTGCCTGCCTTGCAGGAAACACCAACCTAATTGGTACCCTTGCTGTTTGTGTCTAGGGAAAAGCTGCAAACTGAATACACATCAACTGATCCTCAAAAATAAACAGAAGACATTAATAAGATGACTTGCGTCTCTAAGGAAATAGGAAACAAATCAATATACTTTAGAAACTGAAAGAAGCCAAATGTGATTTTTGAATGGCTTTAAATTTTTAGGGTTTTTCATTAAGTAATTTAAAGTTTCCAGTTGAGAGAATTGAGAGGCTCAAAATAAATTATGGCATATTTAATTTTAGCCAGAGTCACGTTTCTTTTCAAATAGGTAGTGTTAAGAAACTAATTAATTAAGACCAACAATTTCTTTAAAAAAGTATTTGACAAATATTTTAGTGGAATAAATAACCTGATTATTCAGGGTTTACTGTAGAATTCATTTAAGCCATTTATAGATGTTAATTCAGTATAGACTGTATTTCCATCTTTTTTATTTTTTTCCTCTTCTGAAGACGTAAAGGACCTGGTACCAAGTTGGCATGTTCAACATTACCTTGACATCTGCAAATATATTTCAAAACTACTCAGTATTTCAATCATTTAGGATGGCAATGTATTCTTAGAAGTTCCAAGTAGTCATTGAGGGATGAGATTTTTTTGTTAATAATAAAAGTTCTAAAACATTTAAGTGAAACTTTAAGTTAGTGCTTCCCATACTCCTTTCAGATGGTTCCTGAAAAAATAAGTTTGAAAAATGCTGAAGAATTGACCTTCATTCACAGACACATATGCCTTGCATTGAATTATCAATCACATTCAGGAGACATGTAATAAAAAAAGAAAAACACAAAACAGTTTGCCCAAACATATTCATTCATAGAGGTTTTTTTCCTAATACAACAAGTAACATACCTCTGGTTAATTAAAACAACATGAAGAACCATAAAACTGATCCAACTCTTAAACAGTTAGATCATTCTATTTGTCCTTTAACTGCAAGTACTTTAAAGTTATATTAGGGGAATTTTCATGTAGTATCTCTGTGCCAAGTGATTGCAACAGAAGATATTTTGAACCCAGGAGAGATAGAAGAAGACCAGATTCCCTCTTGGATTGCTCTGGAGATCTGTATCCCCATGTTTTCATGAAGCAAAATCAGTGAGCATCATCAACAGAGCATCATCATCACTGTCATCACATGATTGGTGATATTATCATGTGCACTGGGCTGACGCTTTATGTTCATTGCTTCACTTAATGCACACAGCAGTTCTGTAAGGCAGCTGTCCTTAGCATGTCCATTTTACACATAAGGGATCTGGGACCGAGAGGTGAAGACACTGGCTCAGGGAAATACTGTTAAGAAACTGAGAATCATAAACGAAACCTAGGCTGCTTAACTCCAAAGTTTCACAAGCACATAATTGTGATTTTATTTCTCAGAACCAGTGTTTCAGATTGAGATTAAGAAAACTTCAATCATTTCTCTGTTTTTGCTGTTACACTTTGGGATGGCTGCTGTAGCCATACTGACTGTTTTAAAAATGCCAAATGCCTTGAAAGATAAGCATATACACTTTTACACATAAAACTTATTATATAGAAAATCTAAACTTTTGGATAAACAAAATTGAAAAGAATAATTACCTGACCAAAACATTAAGAGATTACTTGCATTATCATTTTTATTTTCTTCTACTATTTTGCTATAAAATTATTTGTATACATAAATTATGAATATACAGAAAGAATAGCTGATAGTCGATTTCTATTTACAAATATTTTATGAATATTTCTGTATGAATGATTATAAATGTGCCATTATTTAAATAACTAAACAGTGTTCCTTGAAATGGATGTATAATAGCTATTTACCCAATCTCCAGTTCCTATATATATAGACATTTCAGATTTATATTTGGGGTCTTTCTGTCCCCCAAATTTCAGATAACATTTATTAAGCTCTACAAGAACTGATTCTAAAGCTTTACTTTGCCTGAAGTGATGATAGAGGAAAAAATTACCACCCTTCGCATGTGTATGTGTGAGTGTGTGTATGTGTGTGTTTAATTCACAAAACACTGACAACTCTCTCCAAAATAGCCCCCACTATCCAAGTTGTTCAACTCCCTTATATAGCCTGTGGGTGGATACTGAGTAATGTGGACAGAGTTGCTGCTACAGAGGTTTGGCCTTGACTGCATAGATGATTTAGCGTCTTGCTTTATGTACTTGGGAATTACTATACTGTTTTCAACTTTGAGTCTCTGCTGAAACACTAAGAAGGGAAGGAAAAAAATAAACACTTTGGGATGGAGTTCAGACACATTGGCATCTAACTATGTTCTTTATCTCTAAACTAGACTCAAAATATGTTAGAAATAAAACTTACAATCTAAAAACTCTGTTCTTGATCTTTCCATTATGCAATTCAGGGTACTTTGGTTGCATATAGCACAGAATGACCCTAACCAACTAACAAAAATGGAAGGAGAAAATTGCCTAAAAGGTTAACAACAAACAACTGGAGATAAAAGTTAAAAACTAAGAACCAGGCTTGGAACAGACAGAAATAAAGATGGCTAGTGATGTAAGAGCCACCACTGCGATGCTTGAAATTCAACGGGAGATTGATATTTACAGGAGGAATCTGATGTCAGGAGCTTCCAGACATTTCTCTCTCTTCCACGATGAGAGGAAACAATACCAGGCTTTATGTTTCCACTACTGCAGGGTACATGGTGTGGAAGAGATGATGTTCCAGAAGGAAATCAAGTGCTGCTATGAATGGGTCACAGAAACTAGGACCCCAGAAGCAACAAAAGTCAACTACACACTCAGAAACACTTCTGCAACTCAGCACAGGAAAATATTGAAACATTCAATATTTGAACAAAATGTTCAAACATTCCAAGGGAATCAGCACTAGAAAAATTTTATTAAATGGTAGAATTGGTTAGATTTTATTCAGCCAACCTAATCAATTTATAGTAACTTTACTCATATGTAACATAGATGAAATCTCTCTATGAAATGTTTTTACATCAAAAATAACTTAGGAAAGAAACTCTGTAATGGAAAACTTAGACTTTGATTCTACTTCCAAATAAGACTTAAAGCATAAGAATAGTAATTTATTTTAAAAACATGGCAGAAATCCTTACCATTCAAAATAAACAAACTTAAATGTAGACTGTCTGGAAAATTCTGTTACAGACCCCTGGTTCTTAATGTTATTTCATATTACCCATGAAGCAACATTTTGAACATGATGAATTTGCATCATGAATTACAAGTGAAAAAAAACCAGCCCTTTTATTTTTCTGTATCATGTGTCGATCAGAACCTCTCTGGATGATGAATTAATGTTAATCAGGTTTGATGATTAAAATGATATAAATTATTATGGGGAGACTCTTGTGGTGTTAGTAGATAGGAAACAGTAGGTCCTAGCTCACTATAGAATGTTACTACAGGGACTTTAAATGGAAGAAGCACAAATATTGAAGCACAACATCCTCTGAGATATCAGTGACCTGAGAAGAATTATTGTTCTTTTCATCACTTTACTATTATATTACCTTAGAACTTTGATGGACACTAAGGTACTATAACAAAAAATTTAAAGCCAAGTTATTCTAGATGGAGTGTTGCAAATGGCTCTGTCTGTCCAATCATACTGGAAAAAAATAGTTTCCTCAGTGAATTAGTATGCTAATGTCACACTCATCCATCTGGAGCACATCTTGGGACTCTGCTGAATATTACCCCACTGCTTAGAATGGACAGGAGAGACTGGACTTGATACCAAATGACAGGGTCCATGGATACTTCTCCAGAGAAAGTTCAATCTCTAGGTTCTTAATCTGTCAGTAGGACAATGGCAAATTGGGAATTAACAATAAGCTAAACCATGGTGGTGAGGCACCTCAAGAAACAGGCAAAATGTTGCTAAGAAGTACACAGTGGCAAGTGGCCCAGTAGTTAACCAGTGGGCATCATAATTTTTTATTACTTACCTACCTGAGGAGCAGATTTAGCCATACTACTAGGAAAACAGGATTGCAAGAAATGTAAAAAATATATATATTAAAAGATTAAAGAATAAAAGACTGTGAGCACGGATAGGAAATCTGAGGATAGTTTCATATAGAAAGTGGATTTTGGGAAAAAGAGATATTTTTGGGTTTTTTTGTTTGTTTGTTTGTTTTATGCTGGGATTGAGAAACAGGTACTAAGCTAAACCAGTGTCAACTAGCATGAATACCACAGTGCTGAACTCCAGAATGTGGGTGTGTTGCTCAGTTGTACTATGCAATTTTTTTTTTTTTTTTTTTTTTGCAGTACCCGGGCCTCCCACTATTTTGGCCTCTCCCGTTGCGGAGCACAGGCTCCGGACGCGTCGCAGGCTCAGCGGCCATGGCTCACGGGCCCAGCTGCTCTGCGGCATGTGGGATCTTCCCGGACCGGGACACGAACCCGTGTTCCCTGCATCGGCAGGCGGACTCAACCACTGTGCCACCAGGGAAGCCCATACTATGCAATTTTTAAAAACCTGTTGACAATTTGAATGGATTTCCTTCTCCTTTAAATCTTCATAGCTCAAGCAGTTTCTCCTGATGTAGCAGTCCGTCTCTTAGAATTTTCTTATTCTCATATGATTTCTTCCCAATGTGTATGCTTTTGACATATACCCAGATATTTCTTCCTTGTTTGTCCTTTTAGATTTCTGACCTCTTTGGCTTTCTCAGTCAGCAATTTTAGTTGAATGGCCTTATAATTATTGTTAAATGGGTGGCCCACTGAATAGCAGCAAATGATGGAGCTCACCCAGTTATCAGGCACCAGCAAGCAAGCAACGGTTTACTTAGCTTTAAGGAGATAGGTTGGGAGGTGAGGAAGAATGCAGAGAAGAGATAGGCAACAGCCTAAAGAAACTTGTCACTATAGCAATCAGAGAAGCCTTAATCTTCTGTGGTACCAGTTCCCCAAAAGTGATCTGTGTTTAATCATGAGTTGGGTATTTTTTTTTTTAAGTTTCACATGATTCTATTGTGCAGACAGGAATGAGAACTACTGTTAGAGCAGTTGGGAAGTTAGATGTAAGGGTAACAAAAAAAAGTGATCTCTGAACTTTGGGGGTCCTCAAAGACCTTTCCAATGAGTCATAAGATCAAAAACTATTTAAATAATATTTACATGAGGTCATTTATTTACCTTTTTTACTTTTATTCTATCATGACTGTGAAGTATATTTTCTCAAGGGCTACATGATATGTGATATCAACAGATTGAAAGCAGAAACAGAAAGATGAATATACTTGTCTTCTATTAAGCCAGACTTCAACAATTCTTGTAAAAATATACTCACCAAGTTTTAAAAATAAAGCTATTTTGAAAATGTGTCATTTATGTTAGGTAGGGGTTTATTATTATTTTTAACTAAATTAATAAGTAAATCTTATTCAGGTTTAGTTTTTAATCAGTGAATATTGATTGTTTTAATCCAAAATAAACAATAACTCTTCCGAGTTTTCAATAATTTGTCAGAGTATAAAGGGTTCCTGAGACCAAAATTATTGATAACTGCTGCTTTGTAGAGTGACAGATGCTTCAAGAAGTTGTGAGAGACTCATAAGTCTCTAGATATAGAGAAACTTTCTACAGATTTGTTTGAAGAAGTGTGCTAGGCAGAGGTGATATTTATCAGTGCAACACACAGATGAGCACATTAAATTTAACAAGATGCATATTCAGATCTAACACAGTGTGCCAAACACTATCAACTGATTTATATCTTTATTCCTTTGGAAGATTGTTAGGGACTTTCCATCTGAACTCTAGCTTCCACCCAGGAGCGACTGACCACTGTTGCTATATCTGTGTTGAGATGAATACTTCATGCTCTCAGGGCTTGATGACATTAGGCAATAAAATATCCAATTAACTGCTCTTGCTTTATTCCCATGTTGACTGTGAAATCATATAATTATAATTTAACTTGCCTATAGGGAAGGAATATGCTGATCTGTAAATAGAAGTATTCATTCCTCTTGATAGCTATATGTTTTATTTAATAAGAATTAGGTCTCACTTGGTTGTCTTGTAAATTAGAATCTTGTGAGTGTGGTTAGCCTGACTTCATGCCCTGGAGACGGACGGACTCACGGTGCACCGACAATCACATTTCTTAGACTAAAAAACTGAGTGCTATGCCCTAGAAATGGAATTCCTGTCAAGTGAGGACGCTTCAGGAAAGTCAGCCTCCCCTTCTCTCTTAAATATATCTTTTTGAATTTGCAGTAATGAGTTAAAATCCATTTCACTTGGCTTTGGGGCCCATAAGAGATACCATATGCCTAACTGCTTCTATAGCCTCCTATATCAACCTGCAGTCACTGTAACACATGGTGTTGAAAGATTTCATCAGTGTATAGATTTTAACCAAGATTTTCATGCGGCTTAAATATTACAGGGAACTATACCACCATTCCACTTCACAAGAAAAATAAAATGCAAGAGTGAATTGCCCATTGATCTCCATAAAAACACTTTTGGTCTGTTTAAGCATTAAGTGCTCTTAGAAGCTTATTGAACTTCTGAGCTATAAGTTTAGCTTTTATACTAACTCTTTACAGCGATGTTTTCAACCAGAAAGATGAATGTTTTAAATTAGGTGTCCAAGAAAACCATTAACCTTTTCAGGTAAGTTATGTTATTTCCTTCACTGCTGTGAATGACATAACTAGAAATAATGCTGTGTACACAGACAAAAGATGTTCCTTGTGACCCACCATAAAAAGGAGATGTATAGAGTGGTATTGTGTGGAATGATGGATTTGTGCTGATGCTATCCTACTCTTCTCAGTGTTGCCCTTAGCATATGCCTCTGTGATCCACTGAGTTTCATTGAGAAAGATGTGTCTCCTATCAGCCTGTGTTAACAAAATAAAAACAAAAACCCTGAGGCTCGTGTAATCCCCATTCCTTCAAACAACCAGGTGGTACATGAGGTTTGCTTACCTGCCTGGCAGTTGCCATCAATTTATAATACATTTTACTCTCAGAATATTCATTTTATCTATCTTGCATCTGGATCTCTGGATGGGCAGGACAATGTGTTAAGCCAGAATTGTCACGCTTCTCTAAAGATAACTTCATTCTTCCTCCCACCACATTTAGCTTCTTGAGCAACGGAGCACATATTTAAAACAATTAAGCATAGGTCAAGTGTATAATCTGTAACTGTGGAACAGTCCATTCACTGCATACTAAAAAATTCTAATACCTATTGTTCACTCAGGAACAAAATAATTAGCTCAGAGAATTCTGTTCTGAGATGGTCTGAATATCAATGGACTGGTAGAGAAGAATTTTCCATCTAGATGAAAATAAAATAACAGTGAAATCATTTTTCCCCCCTTACACAATTTCCTATGGTTTTTGCCCGTAGGAAATGTGAAGAATTTATCAGGCGGAAAATTGTAAAAGAGATGTGTCTCATCAGTATTAAGAATGTCACGGCTTTGCAGCTTTTCCACAACTATGGCTAACATATGGAGAAAGGAAAAAGCCCTTCAAACTATTCTCAGAGGGAACTAGAAGAGGCTACGTTGCTTACAAAGCCTGGAGAGAATTCAAGTCAAATAGAGCTAACTATAGAAATATAAGGATAAGGACACCTCTCTAAGCAGTGACACAGATCACATGAACTGCAGAAACCCTTCTTTCTTTCTCTACTTATTGCTTCAGGCAATCTGCCCAACGAGAAGCAGAAGCTATTGAAGTCAATAGTTTTAGGCCCTGATCTGTGGTGTGTCATTTTGTTGCAGTAGGACTTTAGTTATTGGCACTATTGTTTAAAATACTTCATTTTAAATTTATATATCGAGTAATAATATACAAGGTGTGTATATGAACATTAAAATACCTATTCATATTTGATATTCATATATGAACCTTCATATGTTCATATATGAACCTTAAATACCTGTAAAATTTGCTAGTAGAAAAAATATTAATCTCAATGTGATCAGTCAAATGGAAGGCAGTTAAAACTAATTAAATAATATATAAATAGAAATTTATCTCCCCTTTCTGGAATAAAATTGAAAAAATAAATTTCATCTTTCTAACACAGGCAATTTAATCACAAATATTGGCTAGTTCTTTCACTACATCCTATATAAGTTGAACAAATAACAACTAACAAGAAAACTGATTTGCTTTGAAATTATCATTATTTGAATATAATGAATTACTCAAACTAAGAGATTTTTCAATATTCCACAATGTTAATTAAACAAATATTTATTTAGCACCTACTATGTGCCACGTAATAGGTTATATGAAGAGAATACAACAGGCAGAATTAACCCCAGCCTTTAAAACTTAGTGTAGCCAATTATAATGTAGTATAAACTATTAGAAAACAAAAAAGATATTTGTATAAGACAACAAACTCTTTCTTCTGGAAGATAAACATCATAAAATACTGTATGAAACATTTACTTGTATATAAATCTAGATCACATGATAATTCTCTAATGACAGAGGGTTACTGTTGGAGCACTGATTTTGTTCAGGTAACCGATCTCCACAGAGTCCTGTATTTAAGCCCCAAGATCAAGACTTCATGGTTTGTGTGATTTACACAGGCTCCAGTGTCTGTCTTGACAATGTCTTTCTTTACCCTTTATACCAAATGGATTCAATCTTCCTGGTTGCTGCAAAGAAGAGGGAGAATATTCTGTGATCCTGGTAGGCGGTTATAATGCTGGAATCCCAATTCAACTCGGGGGCATTGTTAAGGAAATGAACAATCCTGCATTCCCCTCTTAGGACCAGTCAAAGCAATTCTAATAGGTAGCGGAGATAAAACAACTCAAGCTCCACAACACTGCTTATTTACAGATTTATTAATGGTCACAGGAAACTAGGTTAAGGGGGAAATGACTTGATTTTCTCAAACACACATGCTTTGATATACATAACTTATATAAAACTTTAACCCCCTCCATGTTTTGTTCTCTTGAGTAGCTGAGTCTGTATTTTGCCTTCCTACCTCTGTTGGTTTTGCTTGTTACATCTAAAGAGTCCCTTAGCACCTCCTGTTTCCTATGCCCACATTTTTCTTATTTATCTTTTTTAACTTATTGTGTCAATAATAAGGGAAGTGTTTGGAGATCTTAGGATACCTTGTTTTTTTCGTGGCCAGTACTCCCCGATGATAATCCTAATTGTAAATGGATTTTATCTAAGTATGAGTAAACCATAGGATGCTTCTGTATTGACTACTATGCAAAGTACCAGATGCTTATTTTCCATTATATTGTATAGAAAGCAGTTGATTTTACACTGGCATGTCTATTTTTTCCACAGTCCTTGTATTTTTTTTTTTTTTTGCGGTACGCGGGCTTCTCACTGTTGTGGCCTCTCACTTTGCGGAGCACAGGCTCCGGACGCGCAGGCTCAGCGGCCATGGCTCACGGGCCCAGCCGCTCCGCGGCATGTGGGATCTTCCTGGACCGGGGCACGAACCCATATCCCCTGCATCGGCAGGCGGACTCTCAACCACTGTGCCACCAGGGAAGCCCTAGCTTTTTTATTCTTTAAAATTCTCTTGGTTATTCTTGATTGATTTTTGCATTTTGTATTTACATATGACTTTTATAATTTGTCAGTCAATGCCTCCCACCCCTCCCCACCAAAAAAAATAAATTATAAGATTTTAAGATATTGTATTGAAAGTACTTTCTATTACACCTGAGAGCAATGTTAGAGTGGCTTTATACTAAGGCATATGTCTTGTCACTTATACTGCCACATTTTAAAAAGAGAAAGTTATTTCCATCCACAAAGAAGAATAAGACTGAACCCTTACTAAAAAGCAGTCTAGAATAGCTGCACTGTAGGTATTTGTCACTTCTTCTCATTACATATACAAGATCAGTAAAGAAAAATGACATTTATGGAGTACTGCCTGAAGAACATACAGAACATCTATGGCTTACCTAAATTGATAGCATCCAGGTTTCTACTCAAATTCCGTGCTCAGTTGATTACCAAGTGGTCCCCTGGGGCTACTTATGAACCCAGGCAACGGGATTTAACAATCAGTTAAAGAGACAAACACCATCAGCCCTGGAGATGCCATCAGTGAGGGATGTACATGGCATGTATTTTCCATCCCATACCTGGATACGATCATCTTCTTCCACATTAGACCTGGTTATTGGAGTTTCTTTTTTTCTTTCTTTCTTTCTTTTTTTTTTTTTTGCGGTACGCGGGCCTCTCACTGTTGTGGCCTCTCCCGTTGCGGAGCACAGGCTCCGGACGCGCAGGCTCAGCGGCCATGGCTCACGGACCCAGCCGCTCCGGGGCACGAACTCTCGTCCCCTGCATCGGCAGGCGGACTCTCAACCACTGCGCCACCAAGGAAGCCCAAGTTTCTTGACTGAATTCCTTTGCTCTGGTTCCTTCTTAGAATTTTTTTTTTTCTGAATTTCAGGGTGATGTTTTAGTTTTCTACACCAACAGAAATGTCTCTAAAATTATTGTCTGACATTGTACATAACGTTTACTAATCCTATGTGTTTTGTAGAAATGTTATTTGCTGAATTATATTGTGCTTTTTGTGAGGACAAATAGGAAATATATTATTTTCAGGTTTCTAACAGAGAATTCAGTTTTTGAACAATCTTGTTTTTATCTTATGGAGACCATGAATCATATAACTACTTACATTCTCAAAGAAGAGTTAAAATGTTAGAAACAAATGTATAGATTATCATGAATAATTATTTCAGAATCAATTTTTGTCTTAATTTTATTCCTCTATTTTTCTCATCTCTTTTTTATCACACTTTTTTTTTTCACTTATTTTCTTGCATTTAATTCATTTTTTGTATCATCATGACTCATATTATACTATTGCCAGTTTTAAAGTTTTTCTTTCCTGATGAATGAATGAATATTTCAGTGAATATGAGATGGGTGGAGAGAATCAGGGAAACTGCATGAGAGAGAAAGGTTGACATGAGTTAAAATGGATTCGTGGACAATATATTAAACAGACTTTAACCATGAAATCAACAGAGTTATGAGTTAAAAATAATTTAAATAGAAAGGAGAACCTTACGAGAGGAAGAAATTAGATGGTGGGAAAAGTGTATAGAGGAAATGACTCTGTCCCGTCACTGAAGGGCAACAATGAAAGCTTTGTTATTGTCTAAAGCAAACCACGAAGTAGAGGAGTCAGGTAGGATGATGAGCTTTGTAGTACAGTGAAAGTAGTTTTATATTCTGAGGGCTTTTACAAGTTGGCTTTTCATATTACAGCAGCACAAAGATTTAAATTCAGCCTGAGTTCGAGGGTACTGTTTCCTGGCAGAAGATCAAATTACTTGGTCATCAACCAGGAATGGGAGAGATGGTGAGCTGAGTAGTCCAGCATGGTGCCTGCATTGATTCTGCTAATGCGAGACACACAAAACATTGATTACCATAAAGATGGTATGCACTGATTGTCATAAAATTCTTAACCGAATCCTGCAATGAAGTTCACCAGGAATTGGGGACTTTCTTCCAGAAGCCAGAAAGAAACACACACACACACACACACACACACACACACACACACACTCACCTGAGAACAATATTGGAAAGGTTGCACTGAAAGAAAAATCTGCTTCCTGATATAAGACAGAGGAAGATGAGGCCAGAGGTGCTCTAAAGACTAGTGAAAAATGAATGGAGGAATTATGAGGTAGTGCATGGCTCTCCTGAGGCCTGGCTTGGAACTTCTAAATCTGACCATGCTGGTCTTAAAAGGAAAATTCTGGAGTGGGGATGGAGAGCAGTGTGGCCTAACACATAAATACTATCCATGGTTTAACAAGCAAAATTAAACCAATGTAATTCTGCTGAAATATCTCTATAGAAATACTGGAAGGTTTTTTAAAAAATAAAACCTTTTAGATATAAAACAGTTTCCTGCTTTATATACTTACCACATGCATATATGTCTTAAACTATCAAAACACATTAATGAACCATAAAAAACATAAGTAATTCTGGGATAAATGTTGGCTTATTTTAATAGGTAATACTCAGAATATTACTATAAGATCATTCCTTAACCTGAATCACTTAAATTCTCTTAGAACTCAGTTTCACATCAGTAGAATAGAAGTATTTGTTAAGATGATCATGAAGATGCCTTCAGGCTCTCAAATTGCAGAATTCTCTAATTATGTATGACTACTTGTGGTTGAGTTATCTCACATTATCTCACGGACAACCACAGTGCCATACATACTAGGAAGCTAAAAATGTTTAATGCACGAGTGGATGTTCATTTGTATTGCTTAAATTTAAATAAAGAAACCTAATAAAATATATTTCCCCAAAAAAGAATTATTTCCCACAAAATATCCTTAAAATATGTCCTCCGCATTCTAATTTTTCAAAGTAAAGACAAACTATAGTTCGCTTTGACAATAATATAACAGATAACAATATTAGTTCCACTCAATGTAAACAAATACTACACTAAAATGTCTTTAGCAATTACTTTCGTTTTTTCCAGTGATATATTAACTTTATGCCTTGTTTTCTTATACAACAAATATTCATGAAGTAGTTAGACAAAGATGCCACAGAGATATGCCATTCAACCATATGTGTCAGGACTTATACAACAGGTGTTTGAAAATAAATACATAATAATAGTAAGGGGTTATGCTGTCTAAACAAGGTTTGTGATAAGGGGAGAGGAATTCAACTTAAAGTTTGTAAAATTATAATCAAATTATAAAGGTTATTAGTTTATAAATCACTGGAAACATCTTCTGCCTTCAATATTAGAATTAGTGGCTGGCAAAAGAGTACACAGACATTTGGATAGGATAATAAAATATAGAAGTGTCAGTCTAAAGGTAGGTGAGAAAAATTGAGGCAAAACAAAAAGAGAATAAAAACAGTCTTTACTGTGGGACTGTAGAGAAAATACTTTTATGCTTCTGCATGGTTAGAGATTTCTGAGCAAATTTTACAGGAACTTCGGTTAAGGGATAAGCTTGGAATGTAAAAGATGACTAGACCCGTAGTGAGAACTTTGGAAAGATTGAACTTCTCAAAGCTGTGTTTCTACATATCAAAATGGAATGGAGCCTGGAGCCATGGAGCCATTTTTAGGGGTTGTAAATCTGGAGACAATCATTTTATCTTTCTACCCACTTCTCTCCACAAAGTCATTTATTTATATTCCAAAGAGATAGAATTTAGGGGACTTCCCTTTCTCTTCCTGAGGAGAAGTTATTTACATTAAGAAGAGCTTCTCTTCCTCTCCTTAACAGGGAGACAACATGTGTATAAGCACACAGATTCTTATCTTTTGGTTCCTTTCTTGTAGTGTACCACCCCCTTCTGTGCACATGTGGAGTCCATCTGGCTCTCATAGCAACACCAAAGGAAGGGGCAAGGTAGGGAGTTGGGGATCCAATGCTGTTAGTGCTGTTAGTGACAGTAACTTTGATCTCTGCTCCAGAAACCTTTTGTATTCAGGACAAATATAATATGTAAAGATATTAAAATACATATTAGTCACCAAATAAATGAGAGATTTTCTTATACATCTACTACCAGCTCTCTCTCTATTTCAATCACAAGGAAATCTTTTTGCTCATTATAGCTTTCTCTCAATAAGTATGGTTAGCGATTCATTTCTTCAGATATCAATCAATTCATTTAAATTTCAACTGGGCCAAACACCTAAAAGATTACAAAGAAGTACGAAACCAAGCCTTGACATGAGAAAAAAAAAAAATAGAGCTGATTAAAAAATGAAAAACAAAACCCACCAATTAACTAAGCAAGCAAATAATCCTAACCCCTCTAAATAACAACATGAGGTACATGGAAGTATGTTGTAAAATACATTATGATTCCTGCCATCGAGAATGGCAAGATAATTTCATCAGTGAGAGCTTGAGATGGCATGTGACTGACATGTACAGGGACGTTTTCTCAGTAGAAGTCTTTGATCTTTCCCATTATAGTGAAGGGAAAAAGTGTTTGTTTCAAAATATAATTACCTTGAAAAATGGAAGTAAGAAGTAATGCCTAACTATTCAACTACATACACTGCCAAACAGTTTTTATTGTAGTACTTATTACAATCAGATATTTTTTCTAGTACATAAGTTTTACTTTTTGCATTTAATAGAAGTAACTTGCATTTAATATGAGTAATTGGGTCAAATCTTAGTTAAACAACAATGAAAACCTTTCAAATTTATTTTCTTACCTAATCATAATTAAATGTATTGATAGATAATTTCATTTTCTATGGAAATGAAACTTTCTACAACTTATTTTCCTTGTAAAACTTGTGGTAAAATATACATAAAATAAAAGTTACCACTTTAATCATTTTTGTGTTCAGTTCTGTGGCATCAAGTACTTCACATTGTTGTACAGCCATCACCACAATCCATCTCCAGAATGTTTTCATCTTCCCCAGACAATACTCTGTACCAATTAAACACTAACTCCCTATTCTTCCCTCTTCCAGCTCCTCTTCTGACCACAATTCTACTTTCTGTCTCAACGAATTTGACTGCTCTAGGAACCTCATATAAATGGAATCACACAATATTTGTCCTTTTGTGACTTACTTCACTTAGTAAAGTATCCTCAAGATTTATCTATTCCGTAGCATGTGTCAAATTTTCCTTCCTTTTTAAGACCATATTATTCAGTTATATGTATATACCCCATTTTATCTATTAACTCGTCCATGAACACTTGGGTTACTTCCATTTTGGGGATATTGTGAATAATGTTGCTATGAACATGGGTGTACAAATATCTATTTGAATAGCTGCTTTCAATTGGGGGGTGGTAGTAGTATATACCCAGAGGTGAAATTGCTGGATCAGATGGTAATTCCATGATTAATTATTTTAGGAATCACTATACCATTTGTCCCTGTGGTTGCGCCATTTTAAATGCTCACCAGCAATGCACAAGGGTTCAGTTTTCTCCACACCCTCACCAACACCTGTTATTTTCTGTGTTCTTTGTAATAGCCATACTAATGAATGTTAAGTGTTATTTTCCTTTGATAGATATCAAGATATCTTCATTCTATCATATTCTTCTGAGTAACTGGAGAAAACAGTAATTAAATTCTACTCTAATTTCTGAGTTTAAGGACATTGGTGACAAACACTCTTTTTAATACCTACTGTAAGATGCCATTCTGATAACTTTTGAATAATAAATGATGCCTGTTTTGTAATATATTATAAATTGTAAGCTTTAAAATGTGTCCAATTACAATCTGCTTTGTAATCACATTCAGAAAATAAGGGAATACATCATCTTTTCTTAGTATTTTACAATATAACCAAAGGAACTGCTAACTGGCTGATAGGATAAAAAAAATGATAAATATTAATGGTTAACTATCCTCTCTGTGTTCATATTTAATTGGTTTTCAGATAAAGTACATATTCATGGAAATTAAATAAGTATTCAATAATTAATGGCAAATTACACATAGTTTTACTTTGACATTTCATAATACTCCATTAAAAGCACTGAAGGAAATCCCATAAACATAGGCATGTTATTTAAATCTACCAATTCTATTTTCTTTAAACAGGTTATTTACTTTTAGATCAAGAAACTTGATGAAAAAGTTCATTTCATAAGCTCATAAAACAAAGCGATATTCTTACAATAATGATATCTAGTTTTATTTAATAATTAACACCTGAAAATGTAAATCTACTTTGGTTTACTCTCAATAAAAGTATAATAAAATTAAAAATAACCAATATAAATTTGCATTTAAATGGAAATATTTTCTTTTGTTAACCCAATTGTTTCTTAAAGAATGTGATTAGAGCTGACAGTTTATAGTTTTTAATTTGAATTAGAATTCACTTCTCTGCCCCTTACTCAAATTGGTAAATTCCACTGCTAGGTGTATACCAAAGACAGATGAGTGTTTAGGTCCAGTAGTATGATTCACAAGAAACGTTATATCAGTATTAGATATAGCAGTTTAAAACTTCAGATGACTAGGGACTTCCCTGGTGGTCCAGTGGTTTAAAACTCTGAGCTCCCAGTGCAGGGGGCCCAGGTTCCATCCCTGGTCAGGGAACTAGATCCCGCATACCACAAATAAATGAGCCCGCATGCTGCAGTGAAGATCCCGTGTGCTGCAACTAACACCCAGCACAAATAAATAAATAAATAAATAAATAAATAAATAAATAAATAAATACTAACAGAAACCACTTTAAAAAAAAAAAAACTTAAAATGGCTAAATGTGCATAAAATGAAGAATGTCTCAAAATAGATTATTTTACAGCAACGTAAAAGGAATGAATTATGCTACATTAAACAACATGGAGAAGTTTCAAAGATATTACTGAGTAAAATAAAATTATGAAATTTAAAAACAGGGTAAAATAATCTAAGGTAATAGAATTCAGACTAAGTGTTACATTTAGGGAAAGTTAGTGTCTGAAAGGGGTACAGGAATGATTCTGATATGTTGTGCTGTTCTCTATCTTAATCCCAGTGACAATTAACTCAGTTTTATATATTTATAAAAGCTCATCAAACTGTATCATTATGATATGTGACTTTTAGCAGATTATACTTCGATAAATAGGTTAATAATAATAAAAATAATGCAGAACATTTCTCTATTACCTCTCCCAAATCTAAAATTCTATGATTCTATGAAATCCTTAATTACTCTCCTATTCTTATTATTTTTCTTGTCTATGTCTATATACTGTCCCTTGCTTCATCTGCTTCCCAGTCAATATAAATTATCCTCATGCCTGGGAATTCCCTAAAACTTCAATGAATAATTTGTCTCACAGTTATGCCTTCAAAATTTCTACTACCCCACTCTCAACTTCTTCTTAACAATCTCTTTTTTTTCCTCTAATAAAGCTTTATAATTTAAGTGTTAAACAGACCAAAGTAGCAATATCACGCATCAATTATAAGCTGCTTTTCTGCATTGGATTGGGAGAAAAGTATTAGCAGATACTAATCCTATAAATTGGTAATATACACTTTTAACTGACTGTTATATTCATTGACTCTGATTTAATTTTTGATCATTTTCTTTTGAAGTTTCAACATCAACATCTGGAGAAAAGATTGGGGAATAATTCATTTCTTTAAATTGTAATTCATTAAAATAAACAAAGTATTAAATTAATACATTAATTTCTTAATAAATCAAGAAGTTTTACCTATTTTAATTTCACATTTTACTATTTAAAAAGTTCTTAGAAATTAGCCATTATTTGTTAGTATATGTGTTTTTAAAAATAATAAAATAAGATTAAAAACAAAAGCTTAAAATATAGAAAATTCTGCATCTCTCATGGTATAATAGAACACAGTGATATTTTTCTTTCTTGGGAATTTCTGATAGCACTCATCTCGGATCAATCCTCACGCACAAATGTATGGTTTGAATCCCATGTTATTTGCAGAGAACACCTTTTTCATAATGTGATAGCACATCTAAATTCTAGGGGATTTTATACCTCAGTAAACATCAATACAATGCAAATGATGATTTATGGGTTTTCTTTTATCTATGATCTTTTATTCATTGCCTCATGTAGAGCAAATGTGAAATATAGTCTTTGTTCCGCAAATACAGAGAGAGAGTACGGAATTCTTGTATCAGCTACTTTTATTTAAAAAAAAATAAAACAAACAAACAATGAGATGGCAAGTATTCTACATTTTTGCAGTTTATTTTGTGATAAGTCCCTTCTAGTATTTAAAAAAAAAATTCTAATAACGATTTGTCCTGAAGAAAATGAGTTTGGTTTTGGTTTTGAAGTATTATGTTTAAAATTTTTTTCTTACTCAGAAAGAATTTTAATTAAATAAAAATTAAAAGTGCAATTATATTGCATTCAAATATGCAGTGTTGACATTCATAAACCTGCTTTAAATTCTTTCCACTTGAGCTGTGATGGCAGGATGAGTAGTGGAGAAGCAGAGTACAAATACTAGAAAAAAAGCACTGGTGTTAAATAGAGTGTATTGCACTTAAACATTAGTAGTGTTCAATATTTAATGTCCAAATATGACAAGTTATAGGTCTTATCTCAGAGTTGAAAAGCACCTTAATTCTCAGAAAGACAAGGAATTTCTAATGGATGAAACTCCTTTATGAAAGTTTTCCCAAACACTCACCAGATCTGTAAGTGTCTGGCAGCAAGTTACCCATTCTATTGTTGGATAACCCTTACTTTGTTTTTGAGGTAGTTGGTGTTTTGTTTTGTTTGTTATTTTCATGTTGACATAACTGCCTACCTGAAATTTCTGCTTAGTAGACCCTTACAAGTTCTGCCTGTGAGTACACAAAGAAGACATGCAATCATGTGACAGCACAGAAAATGTA
The DNA here is from genome assembly GCF_003676395.1 of Aethalodelphis obliquidens. Taxonomy (NCBI): domain Eukaryota; kingdom Metazoa; phylum Chordata; class Mammalia; order Artiodactyla; family Delphinidae; genus Aethalodelphis; species Aethalodelphis obliquidens. The sequence continues at coordinate 33,107,952 of NW_020837945.1, forward strand.
TACAGATACCTTTCATGACCTTTCAGAGTTGGCTCCCTCAGGCTAATCATCTTCATCCTCGTGTCTTTAACCCATTTTTCTCTTTCAACATCCTTCCTCTCTTGTTCCCTCTGCCCTTTCTTTTATTTCTCTTTCCCTCTTTTCTTTTCTTTTTTTCTTTTTTTTTTTGCAATACGCGGGCCTCTCACTGTTGTGGCCTCTCCCACTGCAGAGCACAGGCTCTGGACGTGCAGGCTCAGCGGCCATGGCTCACGGGCCCAGCCGCTCCGCGGCATGTGGGATCTTCCCGGACCCGGGCACGAACCCGTGTCCCCTGCATCGGCAGGCAGACTCTCAACCACTGCGCCACCAGGGAAGCCCATCTTTTCTTGTTTTTATGAAAATTAATCAATAAAAATTTCAATTAAAATAGAGTTGGGAGGCCAGAAGGGGGAGCTCTCATGCCCTAAGAGATAGCAGAGCCCAATAGGAAGAAGACTCCTCTTCTTGCCTGGCAAGAGCTCAGCCAATGAAGTCACAGTCACAACTCAGCCATTGAAGAGCCATGAACTCTTTGTTTACTATAGCCCTCCCAACTTCTTCCCTTCTTTAAGTTCTCCTCTCCATATTTGCTGGGGACTTGCATGTGGCTCACCCTGGTTGCGGACCCAAACTGCAATTCTCTGCTGATCCCAAACAAACCCATTTTTTGCTGGAGAAATAACTGGCAGTCTATTTGTTTTAAGTCAACAGTTTCAATTAGCGTATGACTGGGATCTCTTATACAACAAACATTGTAGATACCATTGGAATTATAAAGATAAATACAATAGAGACATTGTCTTCAAAGAACTTTAATAAAGTGTCTAGTGTCAACTAAACAAATGATTATAACCCTATAAAACAACTGCTATAATGGAAATAAACACATTGTTTATTACTGTATACAACCCTGACAATAATACTCTAGAGATGGGTATTATGTTTATTTTGTTAATTATAAAGTAATGTATGCCCACTGTAGAACATATATACATGTAATGATGATAACAATTGTTGTTATTATCATTATCATCAATATGATCATTTATCATGCATTTGTTTTGTGTCAGGCAACTTACCAAGCAGTTTGCATTTATTAACTAAATTAAAATGCACAATAAAAATTTGTTATATGTCTTATGATCCTACCATTATCCTCATTTTCAGGTGTAAAAAGTGAGGCAATGGGGCTTCTCTGGTGGTGCAGTGGTTGAGAGTCCGCCTGCCGATGCAGGGGACACGGGTTCGTGCCCTGGTCCGGGAAGATCCCACATGCCGCGGAGCGGCTGGGCCCGTGAGCCATGGCCGCTGAGCCTACGCGTCCGGAGCCTGTGCTCCGCAGCTGGAGAGGCCACAGCAGTGAGAGGCCCACGTAAAACAACAACAACAGCAACAACAACAAAAAGTGAGGCAAAAAGACATTTCACACTTAAAAACTGCTAATTCTTTGTAGGAGCTAAGGTCATTTGATTCCTGAGCCTACACTTTTATAATGCTCTAAGTGACATGAATATCACTGAAACTCCATTGGTTGGCATGTTCTGCTTTTAGTCTTTCACATCCATTATCCCTTTTCTTTGGCCACAGCACCCTGGTTTTTCAAACAAGGGTTCACTCCAAGTTTGGGGCTTCCTCCCTTCCTTACAACTCCAGGTGTGGGCCTTAGAGCAATCAGCAACAGCTTCTTCCCATGAACCTGTGAATGGTTTGTAGATCACGTGACACACAAAGGCGCATCCATCCTAGGAGATATTGGGTGGGGGCTTCTGAGTAAGAAAAATTCCTTATTCTTCTGCATAAGAAACATATATTTCTCCTAAAGGTGAACAAGGAAGAATGCAGCCCTTTGAAGCTGTTGGAAGTCATCTTATCATCATGAGGAGAATCTAGTTTATGTATCTTAGAAACAAAACATAAACAGAATAGGTAAACAGCGCTATAGGATTATTCCTTATTTAAGCTATTCAGATGTCTCTGCTAAATTTTTTCTTTAAATATTCCAGCCTGTTTGGATTGAGTTTCTGTTATTTGAAAACAAAATTTTCCAACTTGATACATGTCAATAAACAAGGTATGCTTTACTAACCCCACAGTATAAATAAATACATAGTATAGATAAAACTGTATATATTGTCCATTCCAAATCTTCTCCAACCACAATCTTACTGACTCAGTTAACCTTGACATAGAATTCTGCCATTTCTCTCCCACAATTAATATTGATATTTAAATTCAAGTGCTATTGAAATAAGATAGTAAAGAGAATATGCCTTAGAAGACTCCTGTTATGAAATATGCAGGAAAGCTTAAAGATTGGGATGGGATTGGTTATATCCACTTACATATTTATTTAATAATGTTCACTAAGCATCTACTGTATGTCTACCTTGGAGATAAAAATTTGAACAAGTAAAAATACCTGTGCTCACAGAGTTTACAGTTTAGTTCTCTTCCAACATGCACACAGTCTTTAATGACACTAAACACAGATACAGTGAACAAGCAATTTAGAGATTAGTAGGAAATAAATGTAAAAACATTTAACATACGTTTTTCTAGTTGCATAATCAATCTAGAATACAAAAAATGAACTGAATGTTTATGTTTAACAAGTGCCCTTTACCTACACAGAAATGAAATTATTGATAATTAGAAAAATGTCACAACGACTCTATGTTGTTCCTATAGAAACCTTTGCCACACGGGATATGTGACATACATTCCACTGTTTTGACATGATTAAGTGTCAAGGGAATGACATTTCTGAGGTAATGTGAGGTTAAATAACGGTGACTAAAAATACAGGTTTCTACCACCTGAGCTTGAAGGAATATATATGTATAACATTCACTACTATAAATGATTAATAATTTAACAGAATTGATTTTTTTTGAATAGAAAGAGAAAAAGTCAATTAAATTAGTAGAAAAAAAAACCCCTCCAACTCAGAGAGCAGGTAATAATGTTTTGGAAATATATTATAACTCATCGCATCTATTTTCATTCCAATATTATTACTTATGGATTTTGCTGAAAATAAATATGCTGGTTTTTTACACTGTATCAACACTAAATAGACAATTGTGAGTCAGGAATTTCCAAAAGACCTTGCCTTATTTCAATATTATTAGCTAACCATTATTTGTTAAATAATATTAGCTATCTATTCTGTTTGTTTTAATTTTAGATATATTTCAAAATAAAATATGCAAAATATTTTCCTTTCATTGTATTTTATTTTACAGAAGAATATTTTTCATATACTTTATCCTACAGAAAACTTGATCTACAAAGAATGAATTTCCCCATCCATAATTATAATGAAAATATTGGTGGGTCAAAAACCTACAGTTTACTAAAGAACAGTTATCTTAATTTTTTATCTTGTATTTCTGAAAATAAACCTTTTCCTGTTTGTTTTTCTTCCCCACAGAAGTCTGTGAAGTTACTTATTTAGGCAAGATTCAGTTAAATTTGTCACTAACTGGTTAAGAATAGCATAACTTTTTTTTTATTTTTTAAAACAGTTGTGTTTCAGTATAACAGTTTTAAATTACCATTTGGAAGAAACATCTTTTGATTACTAAGGATTATAGTAGGAGGTGTTTTCAGTCTAAGAAATTTGAAGATTGAAGGGTGCTATGGACTGAACTTTGTCTCCCTATATATTCAAATGTTGACATCCTAACCCTTAATATAACTTATTTGGAAACAGAATATATTAGGAGGTAACTTAGGTTAAATAAAGTCATAAGAGTGGGGCCCTTGAAGAATTAGTGCCCTTAAAATTGAAGAGATGTGGGGCTTCCCTGGTAGCTCAGTGGTTGAGAGTCCGCCTGCCGATGCAGGGGACACGGGTTCGTGACCCGGTCCGGGAAGATCCCACATGCCGCGGAGCGGCTGGGCCCGTGAGCCATGGTCGCTGAGCCTGTGCGTCCGGAGCCTGTGCTCCGCAACAGGAGAGGCCACAACAGTGAGAGGCCCACGTACCACAAAAAAAAAAAAAAAAAACATTGAAGAGATGTAAGAGAGCTCACTCTCTTCAACAGTTGAGGACACAGCAAGAAGATGGCAGTCTTCAAGCCAGGAGGAGAGCTCTCACCAGAACTCAACCATCTATGCTGGCACACTGATCTCAGACCTCCTGCCTCCAGAACTGTGAGAAAATAAATTTTTGTCATTTAAGCTACTCTGTCCATGATAATTCGTTATGACAGCCCGAGCTGACAATTACAAAGGGAGATCTAAAATGGGCACCTAAGCCCACAGTAGAAGAAAGAAGAAATTATGATAGTGGTTACAAAAGTCATTTAATATCTATTCATTAATTCCTTTATTAAGCAAATATTTACTACATACCACTATGTGCTAGGCAGAGAAAACAGCAATGAATAAGACTCTTCTCCTGGCTCAGCAGAGGGTGTATTTTAATGGAACAGGTAATAATAGATATGAAATATCAGGTAGCTGTAAGTGTTGTGAAAAATATATATATAAAGTAGTATATGAGCACAGAGTTTGACAGTACTGCTATTTTAAATATGATGACATAGCAGTCACAAAGAACTGAAGAAAATGGGAGTGGATATTAGGGGAGAGCCATACGAATATTTGGAAGAAGGCATCCAGGAAAAGAAAAAAGGAAAAAACCAAGTGAAAAAATCTTGAGAAAAAAAGCCGGGCATACATGGCATATCTGTGTGAACGTCAAGGAATTGATACGGATGAGCATGTGTATGCAGTGGAAGGAATAAGGATTGAAGAAGTCGGACAACATTGGATACTGGAGTCCTTGGTAAAGATGTTGGAATTTATTCCAAAAGCTGTAGTATAATGGTGTAAATTCAACATACACCTTAATTTGAAACCTGGAGAATTTTAAAAAAAACCTGAAGAGCGTCAAATTGATTAAAAGATTCTGATTTTTTAATAATGAATTTCAGAGGGGCAAAAAAAAAATAATGGTCTATAATATTGTCACCTGTTAATGTAATCAGGCTTTTGCATGTGGTAATTGAGGCCTTCTTCAATTACCTGATGAGCCTCTCTCACAAAAGTCTTATCCTGCTTAACTTTTCTTCATGGAGCTTACTGTTACCTCACAAAGGGCCGTCCTGGAATCCATAAGTTTATCCCTAAACTTATGATGGTTCTGCTTGATGCTTTTTTTGGCTTTACTATGGCATGAAAACAATACACATTCAGTAGAAACCATACTTTAAATGTTGACCTTTTCCTGGGTTAGTGACATCTGGTAGATACTCTCTCATGATGCTGGGCAGAAGTAACCTCCGCTCCCAGTCAACCACGGGGTCAAGAGAGCAAACAACCAGTACACTTACAACCATTATGTACCCAGACAACCATTCTGTTTTTCACTTTCAGTACAATATTCAATAAGTTACATGAGATATTCAATACTTTATTTTAAAACAGGCTTTATGTTAGATGATTTTGCCCAACAGTAGGCTAATGTGAATGTTCTGAGTGTGTTTAAGGTAGGTTAGGCTAAGCTATGTTGTTTGGTAAGTTAGGAGTATTTAATGCATTTTCTACTTAAGATATTTTCAACTTACAATGTGTTATCAGGACAAAACTCTTGTAAATTGAGGAAAATCTGTATTTATTTATTTCATTTATTTTTTCTTTGTGGTACGCGGGCCTCTCACTGCTGCGGCCTCTCCTGTTGCAGAGCACAGGCTCCGGACATGCAGGCTCAGCGACCATGGCTCACGGGCCCAGCCGCTCCGCGGCATGTGGGATCTTCCCGGACCGGGACACGAACCCGTGTCCCCTGCATCGGCAGGCGGACTCTCAACCACTGCGCCACCAGGGAAGCCCTGTGTATTTATTTTTTATTGTCCAGTTCTGTCAGCTTTACCATTAGAACGTAAACTTCCTGAGGGAAGGGATTTTGTCTCTCTTCTTCAGCATTGTACTCTAAAGGTCTAGACTGGTGCTCATTCACTGTTGAATGACTGCATTAATGAATCACAACAGTTGAGAAGCAATTTTGGTGTTATGATGAGAGAAATGTCATAGATAAAATGGAAGCACTAGCACAGTGGAGTATTTGTCTATTTGTGCTACAAGATTAGTCATGAAGGCTTGATTGGAACTGTGTCTTTCTTATTTATGTAAAAAGCACCTAGTACAACACTTAATAAATAAAGAAAGGCACTTGCCATAGATAATCTAAAGCAAAATTAGAGTTAGCAGGAAAATACCACAAATCAGCTTAGAAAAAATTTTAAACTCATAGGAAAAATAATTCTGTGATAAGGACACAATAGATTGAGAATATAACAGGCTGAAGAAGCATGTTGAAGTCTATGGATACTGGGAAATGGATTGTATGGAAGAAGTCAAAAATCAAGAAGAGCATGAGATAAAAAGGGCGAATGAAATTAATTAGAAGAGCCATCATTTACTCAATATTTAAAAAAAGGGAGAGTATCAAATCCTCTTTATTTTTAACTAATATACTTATCAATCTTAAATTAAACTGAATACAATCCCCATTACATTCTAGTCTACTTTGAGAGGATATTGACAAAATTATTTTCACGGTACCATTTTTAAACTTACTGCCTCTATACTATACTACCTCTATAACAATATTTTTAAACATTTTTTGCATATTTAATATACTAGGTCACCTAGCACATTTTCTATATTTTTATTGCTTAATTTTGAGAATATATTTAACTATGTTGTATTTAAAATGTGTCTACTTTCAAAAGGGAGACTATTAGCTGCCTATGAATTCCAGCTAGAGGAAAATCTGCATTACTAATTTCAAGAATAAACTTTTTCCTTGTGATCATTTAAGCCAGATAATACTTCAATGTCACTGTGGAATTAAGGCAGGGATGATTTGGGGATTTGCATAGTAATTGGTGTGACACATATGCCATACTGTACAGGGCTATGGACACAGATGGTGACGAATTTACTTGCCATAGTCCCTGAGATCAGTATAAAAATGTGATGAAATTGATTTTTTTTTTCATTCTTTGAGGTTTGTAAGTAACCATGCTGGCTAATGAGCTAATTTAGATAGGCTTTAAACAAGAATATAATCACATTGATGCTAATTATTAGAAAGTAGCAAAAAATGAAGCTTTTTAGCTTCCATTCCAGGTTTTAATTAGCAATGAAAAGTTACTTGACCTATGATTAAGTTTCAATGTGTTCTTATATGTATATATGTAAAACAGTTTTAGAACTATAATTTCCATAAAAATGTCTCCAAAAGAAATATCACCAAATATCTTTCCAATAATAAATATTCTAAAAAATACATTTAAACTAAATACTGGAGATGCAGCACAGTTATGAGTATCCTTGCAAGTAAATTAAACTCTAACAAATGGAACCAGAAAAAGTTCTATATGAAAATGTCATCTAAATTAATCCCAGTTCTTAAAGTATTAAATTATTTCTGACTCATATATTTGCTTTGTTCATAATCGGGTAATTGTCTGATGCATGTTGTGCCATAATGATTGTCATTTTTAATATACAAAAATATTTAGTAGTGACAAAATAAATTAAAAAATGAAAAACATTTAAATGTCTTTTGGGGGCACCTCATTGTCTTTGCAGCCATAACATTTATATGATAAAGTGTTTAAAAATAACGTTATTGCCAAACTTACATGAAATGTTAGAAAAGGATATAAATTTTAGCTTTAGAAGTATATATATAGTAGATTTCTGTATTATTCTTGGTACCTCTGAATCTTTTTTTTAAAAATAAATTTATTTATTTATTTTTGGCTGCGTTGGGTCTTCTTTGCTGCGCGCAGGTTTTCTCTAGTTGTGGCAAGTGGGGGCTACTCTTCGTTGCGGTGCGTGGGCTTCTCATTGCGGTGGATTCTCTTGTTGTGGAGCACAGGCTCTAGGCATGCGGGCTTCAGTAATTGTGGCCCATGGGCTCAGTAGTTGTGGCTCACGAGCTCTAGAGCAGGACAAATCCACAGGAGAGGAAAAGTGTAGAAGCGTTTACTATTCTGAAGGTTATCTAATTTCTTTTCAATCAAGGCTAATTCAACAACAAAACAGTTTTAAGTGACGCAGAAACTTAAAGCTTACAGTTTTCATATATTCCTTATGGATTTTCCTAAGCCTTTTCATATTCTATTTTAAATGTGTGTTTCCTGCTAGCACCTTCCCCGTCACCACTGCAGAGAGAGGAGCATTATACAGATAAGACAAAGTCTGTAACTTATTAATTTTAAATCTTATTTCTTTAGTTCCTGGCACATAGAAGGTGCTCAGTAAATGATTGCTGAATGCAGGAGCAAATCCAGTTTTACCTGCTATTATCTGCAATGAGAATCTTTTCAAGATTCAAGATAATTGCTAAGGATATTCATATTTTTAAAACTCTGATATGTTAGTAATTCCACTGGTAATTATACACATTTCACAGAAACTGAAAATATCCTTCAAACTACTATTAACCACAAAGTTTAACCAAATAGACTTCTAAGTATGTTTAGACATGAAGGCTTAATAACATAATATATCCTTCACAATCCATAATACTTAGAAAATATGTAGAATCCCATGGCACAGGACTAAGTACTAAAATACTGGTCTTAAAAATGCATATATATATACATGTATACATATAACATACTCTGTGCTTCCCTGCTTCTTCAATAGATGAAACGGAATATAATTTAATGCTTTCTTGATGACTTGGACTCATTATCATGAACTTCAGTTATGTGACATCCTATACTGTTACAGATATAATATGACTACAGATGCTGATGGCATAAATTCTATTATTAAGTTTTAATAGTCTAATGTAATTAGCTGCAATGTACATTGCAAAGCAGCAATTGTTTTGTCTTCTTCCATGTTTTAGTCACTTTCTTTGATACTGTTATTATTTGCTAAGTCCCTGTAATTAGTTAAGGGAAAGCTCAGGCTATATTTAAAAAGAAATCCTGAGGAAAATATATAATCTACTTAAAAAATCTCCACAGGCTTGGTTTACAAATTATTTGGTACTGTTAATGACCACTAAAACAGTAGAAATTTCCCAAAACACGGTACCTGCACATGGTGCCAGATGTTTTATTTAACAGATTTGAAACTAAAAATCAATTTGGTTGTCATTCATTGCCCTTTTGAGGATTTAGCCATAAAATGAATCAGTGAAAACAAGAGGGAGATCCATAAGAAACTCTATTTTATGTTAAATATAAAAGGGAATTTTTTTGCTAACATAAATCCATAATTGTGATAGGATTATTTTCTATAAATAGTCAATAGGTAGGTACACATATTCATAAACTCATAACAACTCTACTTACTCATAGGGATACTTGATATTAAAAATACCCTGCATAATAAGAATAATATATTTAAATGTTCTTTAAAAGTGTTATCAAATATTTTGATGTGAATGTTTGAAATGATTTACTTATTTCTTTTACATTTACATTTTCAAGCTGGCAAAAATTTTACAAGTTGAGGAGAATGTTTGCAGTTTGCCTATTACTTTTCCTGTCACTAATGGAGATAGCTGATCTAATCACTTTAGAGAATTTATATCATTTATATCAATGCCATTTTTATTTTTTCTATATTATTCTCATGTAGTAAGTAATCCCATGTTGACCTTTACTCATATCCTGCTTCTCCATGAAAGGGCATCCTGTAATCTATAGACATATCTAAAGAGACCAGGAAGGTTAGGATGTGCTGTCATATACGCAAAATGTCATCAGATAGAGGGTGCCCCAAGGAGAATACAAATCCTTCTTGCTATGGTCAAGCATCTCAATGATGCTTCGTAGGCAATCAAGTACATAGACGCTGGTCTGACCTGCCATTGACTTGAGTAGACCGCCTGACGTTTCAAGCTTGCTATTTAATCGGCCAAATTCCAGTTATAAGAATGGGTAATTTCTAGGGAAGACTATGGGGCACTTTATCTACTTTCCTCAAGTTTATCTTACTTTTTTATAGCCTCAGGGGTTTGCTCATGTCCCTTCTTTCTGGAATTCATTTTACCTCCCATGTGGGGGGAAAGCGACACTAATTCCTCCTTTGGAACTTAGAAGGAAGCACTTCTGTGATCCTAAATGCTCTGTAGCATGCAGGCTCCTGTAATAAATCCATTGCACCTGCTCTATCGGCCCCTTCAGCAAACCACGCTGCACTTACCTGTTCTCTTAGTCTAATTATCATGATAGCAGGACTTTCCCCACCTACTGCCTAGGTGTGTCCAGCAACGCTCATATATTTATTCTTTAATCTCTGTATCACTTCTGTTTTTAACTTTCCTTCTAAATACAAATTTAACAAATATATCTTGATGGTATTCTTCAAATATTACAAAAAATAGTTAATATCTCCTTAACACAGAGGTATCTCTTTTACTGAAAAGACTTCTCTCTAGCTGTTCTATCAGGTGATTTTTCAGTTCCGTTAAAGATTTAAGGAACTTGAAACAGGAACATGATGCTCTCTGCAATCTCAGAAAAGCTTGAGTATTTTTCCTAGTCTTCTGCTCCTGACACCAACTAGATTGAACACGAAGATTTCCCCTGACAGAGATAAGATATTAAACCTAAACATAAAAACAATGAAGCAAGTTTTCATAAGCTAAATCCATTCCCATAAGAATAATTAAGAATATTTTCTCTCTAAATTTATATGTTGATATTGTCTTTTCATTTTAAAAATTAGTGGAGGTAAATGATGGTAGTTTTCTAATGGTTTTTATTTGGAAAAAGAAAATGAGATAATATTAATAAATAAACATCATCTTTAGGTCCTCCCATTTTTGTTGCTGCTACTGCTGAACTAGCCCTGGCTTCTGAGATCTATACTCTAAGAAGGCCCTTTCTAGATCAGATGCTAGAAATCCTAGCATCCTGACCACGAATCTTCGTGGATCCAATCACAGGCACTATAACTAAAATGTTTGTTCAGAAGTAGATCGCAGAGTAATAAATACATGGAAGTGACTAGGAAATAATGCTTTTCAAATAGTTTCGTGCAGTTTAGAGTTGTAATATTTATCTTGTTTTCAAAAGAAAACAGCATCATCGTTTTAGTTCCAAATGAGTAATTTGTGGCCTTAAGGCTCACGGGAGGCAAGCTTGCATTCCAGCGCTGCTCAGAGTGAGAGCTCGGATGTCTACGAGGGGCTTCATCACATTTGCTTTAGACATATTTATGCCTTGCAGCCACTCAGGAGCTCAGAGAAAGAAAAGCCACTGTGATTATATGTTGGAGGAATAATGAAGTCATGTAAAGGAAGGAAAAAAATACTGTGTAGATCACAGTAGCAAATGCACATAAATCCCTTTAAAATATCAGTTAGCAGATATAAGCCTTATACCACTAACAGTCATATTGCCATCATGAACCTTTTGCAATTACATTTTTACCCCTTCTAATTCAAATTTCCTTTATCATTCAGAATGAGTAATTCTCATATTTTGTATGTACCAAAGAGCAATATGTTGACTAAGACAGTTTCAAAGGAAATTGTAAGATATTTTTGAAGTAGCTCTACTTACTATGTCTGAAAATTCATATATTCATTTTTAATATTATGTATCTTCTAGGTTTTTTACCTTTTCTTCCCAAATGTAACATACTGAATATATAACAAATGCATCTTGATTGTATTCTTCAAATATTATAAAAATAGTTATGTTTCTAAGTATTTAGTAGCTATAAGTATTTTTAGTCATTATATATAAAATGAATTATTTCCATTGACTCAGCAGATACCTTTATAACTATGAAATTACTGCTACCATTGTAGTGGTTTAAGTTGAAGAGGTAAAACTTTGAAGAAAATTTCTACCATTTAATACATAATGAGATTTTTAAAGCATTCTAAGATCAAAGCACAGTAAGGCATTTAATAGGCAGAAACTTTGAAAAAGAATCATAGGCACAAACTGAACTCACAGTTGAAGCCAACTGCTTTTCTTAATTAGGTGTTAGACAAAAGCAATGCACAGAAATTTTCTTTAATTAAAAGAAAATTATACCTGGTACCTCAGCAATAAATATTGGTTAACTGATCATAAAATTATTTTAAAAACACCAAATATTATCACTTAGTACAGTTATCATTATACCATTATAACCAACTTGTTCCAAATCCCAATTTTATTTGCAGCTTTGGTAAATATGTTCTTTAATAAGTCATCCTGAGACGTATGCTTTGCTCTGGGGCTGTGGCGTTTAGTCAAGTCTCTCTAGCTTCATTTACTGCTCACAGCCTTGCTATTTTTGTACCTCCATCATCCCCAATCAAAGAGCTTATTATAGCATTGCTGAAGTGCTCGAGATAGATTTCCACCCTATGGGAGTCATTTCCTCTTATCAAAAGTAGGCTCCTTTTCCCAATCTCTTCCTTTTTCTGAGAATCTCCATTCCACTACTGGGATGGATTAGAGGCAGCGGTTATTAAAATGCAATAGCTTTTCTCCAATTTCTTTGGAATCCTGAAGACAACCCACAGTTTATCTAAAGTCAAGATTTTTAAAATTTAACTCTCTGCATAGTGCTCTGCTGGTTGTATAGTCGTGTGTCAGCCCCCTTAAGGGGCTAACAGTCTAGAAAAAGTAGAATTTTAATTTTTGTAAAATCCATTCAAATGTGATTGAATAAGGAAAGAAAAGTAAAAATAAATTAAAAACATATTAAAAAAAAATAAAGAGATTTTTGTCCACAAACACAAAAGAATTTCCTTCATCCCTAAAGTTGGTTATATATATATATATTGCGGTACGCGGGCCTCTCACTGTTGTGGTCTCTCCCGTTGCGGAGGACAGGCTCCGGACGCGCAGGCTCAGCGGCCATGGCTCACGGGCACAGCCCCTCCGCGGCGTGTGAGATCTTCCCGCACCGGGGCATGAACCCGTGTCCCCTGCATCGGCAGGCGGACTCTCAACCACTGCGCCACCAGGGAAGCCCGGTAATATATTTTTGTATGTTTTTTTTTTTTCCTTTTTAATGAAATGTTACTCTGATTAAAGTGTTCTTTAATCATAGTTGGTGTTTCATGATATATAAGGGGCATCAATATCATTGCAATCTAGGAATGGAATAGAGAAGCCTCATTATGGTGCCCTTGCTCAGACCTTAATTTTGGACTTGACCAGGATATTCATTACAAACAGTCAATGCAAATGCTGATTCCAAAATAGGTTGTCCCTCTTCTCTCATGTAGGTGTGGTCTTGATTTAATAAGTAAAGCAGGGCAAAGGAAAAGGGAAAGTAAAAGAAATTAATAGCTTTCCCTAGATGTTGAAATACAGAAATTTCGTTTAAAGAGGACAAAACTCATGCTAACTCAAGATCTTAGTGAAAACGTATAATCAGCAAACTCTTTTATATTCTGTTAACCCTAAAAAATCAAATCCTTTGCCTTTTAAAAAATCTTTTGCTTGGAAACATTAACTTTTAGGCAATATATCCATTGATTCATTCTTTCTTTTATGCATTCATGGAACAAATATTTGAGCTGTATTGTATCAAAAATTTGATACCTAGCCTCAAGTAGCTCCCTAATAGGATAGTTAGGGAAAATATACTTGCAGGTGTGTACATTACAGACAGTATTAGGATTTATATGTGACTACTAGCTAAATATTCGCTATAGACCATACTCCTCATTTTATTAAAATTAGTCTTTGTACTCATAAACCCAAGATGAAAAACAGATGAGAATGGCATTGCTTTTATTAAAGCTTAGGTGAGGGGCTTCTCTGGTGGCGCGGTGGTTGGGAGTCTGCCTGCCGATGCAGGGGACACGGGTTCGTGCCCCGGTCCGGGAAGATCCCACATGCCGCAGAGCGGCTGGGCCCGTGAGCCATGGCCACTGAGCCTGCGCATCCGGAGCCTGTGCTCAGCAGTGGGAGAGGCCACAGCAGTGAGAGGCCCATGTACCGTAAAAAGAAAGAAAAAAAGAAAAAAAAAAAAAAAGCTTAGGTGAGTGTCCTGGAAACATTTGCCCCATATTTCCATTACGCTCTTGGCACAAGGCTTTGGATCATTTGAAGCCAATAGAGTTACAGTACTATTTACAAAAGGATGGATGTAGGCAGGGGGAAAGAAAAAGATAATCCATTTCTTGGTGCTGTTCTTACTCTGGGCCAGAAGGAATCAGGGAAGAAGCAGCTCCCCATTATTGGATCCCAAAGATGGATAGATGTGGACAGGGCCTTTGGTGGAGGACCACAGCAGCCTGAAGTGATCCTGTGGTCAGCATGCCTGCATATATTGATAGATTCCTTGATGACCTTACTTTTTTCCCTCCCTCTGATAGAGTGCAAGATAGGAGTAGAAAGACTAATGCTTATGTGGATCACTAGCATTTCTCTCCAGCTTATTACATTTGTTTTATTCTTAAAGGCAAAGAATAGATTTCTGATTCTCCAGGTGATCTGGCTTTGGAACTAATGAGATTTGTTAAAAGAAAAATTTCTACAGATAATTTGCTGATCTAGTTGGCTTTTATTTAGCAATTCATGAATCAAGAAGCATCCAGTCTAAAAAACAGAAAGGAGTTTGAAAGAGCCATACAAGGAGAGATTTTTATAGACCAAAGTGAGTAGGAACAAGGAGGTTATGCATTTGCTGATTGGTTAGAGCCAGGTTACTTTCCTTATATTGGAGCAGTGTATTGGAGCTGGGGGAGCTAACCTGTGCTGAGCAGACAAGAGCTGATGGGTTGCCTTTGGCCTTCCTTTTCTGGAAGAGTGGGACAAAGAAATTCAGTTAAATTTCATTTTGCTTAGCATGAGTGACTCCATCTTGGGTCTAATCTGGTAACTTTAAAAGATGCTTTCGTGCCTTCTTTTTCTTTTCTTTATGTTCTTCAAATAGTACCACACTTTTATAGCCAGAGACTCTCTTTATTCTTTGAGAACCAAAAGAGTTGACTGTAAGGCCAACTGGCCCGAGGCGGGGGAGCACAATCAGATTCACAGGTTGCATCAGACCGAAATTCTCCGGACCACCCAGTTCCAGAAACTGCCCTGGAGACATTCCGGACCACCCAGTTCCAGGAACTGACCTGGGGACTTTGAACCCAGCCCAGCCTTCCCGCCTTTCGAGGGGCGGGACTAACGGTTCCCCAGGATACCCGAAAAGACCACCAAATAAGCAATACCCTGCGCCCTCCCAGATTCACCACACCCCTTTCCCTTCTTCCCCTATAAAATCTTGCCCAACCCTCGCCCGGGTGCGACTTCTCTGGCCCCTTTCTCTCGGACCAGTGAACCTCGCCCGGGAGCGCTCCCTAATAAAGCTCACTTGAAGCTTTCCTCTGTTTCGCGGTGCCATTTGTTAAGATCCGACCTTACATTGACAATTGTAGTTGTTTTTTTTTTTTTTTTTTTTTTTTTTATCTTCAAGAGTTTCACAGTCCTGGCATATAGTAAACTTAGCCGAGGCTTGAAAAAGGAAATGGTGAGGATTTGAGTGCCAGGAAGGGAGAAGCAGTGCTTTGTATCTGGTAAATATTTAAGACTCTGATTAATAAGTTATATTTTCTGAAGTTTTTTGCTGGTCTCCCAGCGTTACATCCGCTTCTCCCCCTCCTAATACTGAGTGACCAGAAAGGAAACCTTGGTAGCTGCATTTATCCCCCTTAATTTTTTTAGTTTAACCTATGAATTTTTATTGTAGAATGATTGGAAAGTTTTTTATTCTCCACTAACATTATGTCCTGAGGAAACAACTCTCCCCAAATTCCATCACTGATAATTGGATTTGATAATACAGATGACCGAAAACCAACAATAGGTTAAATACAAGTGTCATAAAAATGCTCTGCAAAAATAGGTTGGTAGAATCCTAACTTCCAAAAGGTTTTGAAAGTCTAAAAATTAATTAACTATAAAGAAATGTCTCTAGTTTTGAATCAGAAGCAACCCTAAATTGATAAATGTTTGTAGAGATAATGAAGAAATTATAAAGAGAATTGAGGCAACAGAGACATCATTAATTTTTGAGGAAAATGGTAAATCAAAGGCATTGTAACAGCTACTGGGGAGAAGAAAAGTGTTCAGTAGCTAGACTTCTTGTTTCCAATTGATAGCTGACATGTTTTGTTTTTTTCTTTTTTAAATTTTATTTATTTATTTATTTATTTATTTATGGCTGTGTTGGGTCTTCGTTTCTGTGCGAGGGCTTTCTCTAGTTGCGGAAAGTGAGGGCCACTCCTCATCGCGGTGCATGGGCCTCTCACTATCGCGGCCTCTCTTGCTGCAGAGCACAGGCTCCAGACGTGCAGGCTCAGTAATTTTGGCTCACGGGGCTAGTTGCTCCGCGGCATGTGGGATCTTCCCAGACCAGGGCTTGAACCCATATCCCCTGCATTGGCAGGCAGATTCTCAACCACTGCGCCACCAGGGAAGCCCTGACATGTATTTCTGATTAAGGATGAATTGAGTTGTATCATTGTGTTGGATCATTAACTATTAGTTAGTACCTACTATGTACCAGGATTTCTAGTATGTACTGGAATACTGCGGGGAAGTAAAAATAAATGTCTTTGTTCTAAGAGTTTTTAGACTTTATTATTAAAGATATGCATTAAATGACGGCATAAACATGATAATATTCTAATATGGAAATATACTTAAGAAATATACATAGTATTATAGGAAATAAAAATGGGAGAAATAATAAAGTCTATGAATCAGGAAAAATCACTCAATGGAGAAAACATTTAAGGTGAAACTTGCAGGGCACTCCATGAATCACATGTTATTAGATGTCACCCTGAAATAAGCCTTATGATTATATAATTGTGATCTGCATTTCTATCAAAATCTAAAGTTAATCACTTATGAGAGCCTATGGCATCTAAGTGGTGCCAGTTTAGTTATCTCCTAAGCAGGCAAGTTTGTTAAACTTCCATCCTGTGGTTAATCTTCCCTCACTGAACTCTGAAGACACCATTTCTTTCTGTTTAATAATGATGTTTGTTAGCTCTGAGCTATGAAATCTCTCTGCCTTTAAAGGAGATTAAGTGAAATTAATTACTTTTTCTGCTCCCATGTGTAAAACAGAAAAAAGAAAACTTTCCCCTGCTCCATCATCATCATATTCATGGATGTCTTTACCTGTCTATCTATTGGCCTGTCTGCCTATCTATCAGCTATCTGTCTACTACCTACTTATCTGCTTACCTATTAGGGAGGTGGGGCGAGATGTAAAGGTGGGAGATGGAGTCAATAGGAAAGAAAGATGACAACTGGCCAAGCCAATAAAGCATATATCATTGAAAAATGGAGACTTGACTCTACCCCCATGCCACACAGTTATGCAGATATTTCTGGCCTTTTAATCCATGCTATGTTCCTATATGCTTGTTTCCAAGATCAAATGATATCTTTTCTGTAGTGCACCATATTGCTTACCAAGGTAAGGCAGTGTTAGAGTCTAGAAAAGTGTGGCTTAAATAAATGTAAATGTTTGCACTTCTGATTCATTTCATTTTAATTCTCAGAGAACAGCCTCTTACATATTCAACTTATATTTATATGCAATTTTGTAAATCACCCACGTGAGTAAAGAATGTAATCCTCTGTTTAAATGAAATAGCAGTGTTGGTAGAACCAACATGGTCTAGGACTCAATATAAGAAAATCACGCTAGAAAGCAAGTAAGAAGGGAAGGAGACATGATGGCAGCCCAGCCCACATACTCTTCAATTTCAGCCTATATTGTAAGTTATTGACTTTTTTCAGAAATAAGATTTTTCTCATTTTCAGATACAAATGATGCTCTTCAGGAAAACTGTGTTCATTTTGGTATGATCAGCAGTGTTCATCGCTAATCCACATATCCTGAGGCTGAGTATAAGTTAAGGATTCCATTATTATAACAGTCTTTTTGTGCTATTCTTTGCTAACACTATAATCTTTTTGTATCCTTATCCCATTGACACTTTTGTTGGCACATTATCAGCAATAGGGAGTTTTCATCATAATCATGTCATATGTTGATAGGAATTTCTAAATATAGCCTTATTGATCCATCATATGAACTAAACCCTTAGGAAGTAGAGAAGATAGAACTTCTATTGGACTATAGTTATTTGAAATATAGACAGAGAAGGCAGATTTTTATCTTTCTTAAACACTTTCTCTGTCTTAACACAATAATTTAAATCTTGTGTAATGACATAAAATTTCTTAGTCTCTAAATGATGAAAAAAAATCCCAACGTAAGTACAATCTTTGAATGTATATATGCTATGAGAAATGATACACATTTCTTCTTCTTGCAATGCAGCTATGCAGAAACAAAGGTTATTAGAGAAGATAAGAAAAAGGAAAAATATGAAAAGGAGTAAAAACCAAATTAAATTTGACAATGCTGTCAAACTAGCTTCAGGTGCACTCACGCCTTTCATTATATATAATCAATTCTATGTCAGAATCTCATCATCACCAGTGGATGAATTCCCATAACTTACTGACAGGTAACACTGCTTTCAGGCTTTTCTCACTTCTACTTTTCTTGTTTTTATTTAGGGAGCTAATCTTTTATTACAGACATTGTCTGCTTTAGGTTATTCTCCTATTAAAGAATATTTAATCCGTTACAATCAAAACAGAAATATCAAATGGAAACCCACTCTTAATACTTAACTGATATTTTGAATTTATTTCCTCATATACTTAAGGTTTCTTATGGTTCCTTACATATTTTGCTTATTCTTTTCTATTATGCTTCAGCGGTATCGTCTTCATCTTCTCCTCTCTTTAGGGTAAATACATGCACTTTCCCTTTTCTGGCTCAACAGTCACTGAAACAAAATATTAATATTGATGGCTGTAGTACAGAGGAGGATTTTTACTTTCAAAACCAGCATTGTGCTTATATATGTTGCATGCACAGTGAAAACTAAATACATAGTTAAATGAGCAAGGTTCAAAACATTCATTTCTTCCTTTCATTTCTCCACTTTCAATAAATAATCATTAGACCATACTATGTGTCAGACATTGTACAGGTCATGATTTAAGGTTCTGAATGGATTGAATTTGGACACTTAATTTGAAAACAAATTTGGCTTATTAATTAGCATATATCAAAATGATCCATTGTAAGGTGGACCAAATATAAACTTTAGCTAAGCTCTACTGCTACTTATGTTGACTTCAATTAATCTGTTAAGAAATAAATATTGTGTGCTAAGTTTTGTCTTAGTATATGTATTGAGCTTGACTAGAGGGGAGGACAGATGGACTAGATAAAGACAATGACATTAAAAGATAAGTGGAAGAAAGAAAGTCAGAAATAAAGAAATAAATAAAGGAAGGAAGAGAGGAGGAAGGAAGGAAGAAGGAAAGAAGAAAGATGAAAACCATCTGGTCTATCCTCTGAAATATTTAAAATCTAATCAGTTACTAAGTGTGAGCTAGGCAAGTGCAGAGACATACAACTAAATGGGTATTTGCAGCTTTCCAATGCTACCCAGCTTCTCTACGGAGACTTAACCAAAGTGAGTTTTCAACACAAGCCAACAGAGAAAGTTCAGACGAGCCCAGAGTTACAGCTGGCTTCTTCCATAGGGAAAGAGTCACGCTAGCACTGAAGAGTTTACCTACTAACATGTTAGCAGTTCCCTGCTGGGTCACATTTACGTACTCTGAAGTTCCAGTCTTACTGGGTCATTTGGGATACTAGAAAAAATTACAAGTTGATATTTTGTTAAATTTTAGAACATATGTATGGATGGTATTGCTTTGGGAATCAGAGAAAAGAAATGTTCTTTTCTTTTCCCTCTTGAAGTATCATGGTGTATTTGGGTTATAAATTAGCCATTGGTAGAAGTAAAATGTTTCAATTAATAGATATAATTGATGAAAACATTTAAACAGCATATTTTTAGTTTTTAATTTTTTAGCTTGTACTCTTTCATTTTTTAATTAAAGTATAGTTAATTTACAATGTTCTCTGTTAATCTCAAGTGTACAGCAAAGTGATTCAGTTATATATATATACATACTATATATATATATATATATATTCTTATTCAGATTCTTTTCCATTATAGGTTATTACAAGATATTGAGTATGGTTCCCTGTGCTATATAGTAGTTCTTTGTTGTTTAAATGGACTTTCTAAATGCCTTGTTTCAGAATGGAATAGTGGGAAATCTGAATTTTGTAGACATGCAAATACATATTCAAATATTAACCCGTCACATAATTTGGGGACTAATTAATTAGATTCGTTAACCTGTTTGATACTCATTTTCCCCATCAGCAGAATTCAAGTCATATTATTCTTTCTTAGAATTATTTTGTGAATTGAATAAAGTAGCATTTATACCACTTGTGAAACACTTAACATAGGGCTTGAAAAATGGAGGTGCTGAAGGAATGGTCGTTGATTGATCATAATGATGAAAACGACAATAACGAAGATGATAAAGCCTGGCATTAACGATATTCAATACATACTAGCATGCTTTATTTGGAAAATATCATATTTGACTTAATGCAACATTATAAAGTGTTGCAAGTAAGAGCCATGCCTGGGGTCAATTTCAGAAGTGTGGTGAGTAGGGTTTGAATTCAAGCAATGAAATGACATTATGGGGGAGAATTACACGTTAACATATGAATTACACTGAAAATAAATTCCATCCAAGTGGTGAGTAGAGGGAGCGAGGGAGGGAGGGAGAGACTCAGAAACTGAAAGAAAGAGACATAAATGAAATAGGCAATGATGTAAAGAACAGTTGCTAAGCTGATTTAACTAATTCCCCTAGACAACGTTTTACTTTGGTTTAGCACCTTTTTAATGAACCAGAAATTTGTCTTGTGGAATCTTAAGATATCAGTAATTACTTGATTATATAGAAGAGAGAAATACAGAAAATTATAATGATAATTTGGTAATATATAAATGACCTGTCTTGGAAAAGTCTTGGTGACATTTAACGATTAACAAAATACACTTAAACCACTTTACATGAATACTCAAGAGTGCCTTCAAAAGAAGATGTTCATTTTCTCTCATCTTCTAAGCTTTATGGCTCTTTGATGATATATTAGCTGTAATACATAAAGTTATCTTTAAGACAGGTCTGTTGTCCTGTGAGAATAAGCTTCCCTAAAGGAAATGCCACAGATCATATGTCATGATATTAAGAGCTTACTTCCTGAAAGCTTGGCAAAAGTATATAAGAAATGTGTGCTCCCCTCTTAAATAAAATAGGAGTGTTCATTCTAATGTAGGAAATAAACCAGGCCTGCATTTCAGACTGTGAAAATGAGACAGAAAGGATTTTTTTTATCCTCTATATTTTCTAAGTTCTTTTTATAAAGTAGAATATTTTGGTAGATATATAGAATTATTACCTTACTAAAATGTCTCAAAAATCCTGACCTAAAAGGACTTCAGAAGGTGGAATAATTTTTTAATATCCTTTAGGAGAATTTTACACCTTAAATTATAAGGAAAAGCCATTCTTCAGCTTTACATTTTAGTGATGTGAAAGCTGGTTATTTGGCACCTCCCTCTTCTCTCTCTCTGTCTTACACACACACACACACACACACACACCCCCTATCATCTGTGCATATCTGATGCTACTATACTACATTATTGCAAATATAGTACAACTATATAAATACACATGTGTATATGTGTGCTTGTGTTTGTACTTTTTCTTTGTTATAGCACTCTCAAGAATAATTTACTAAAATGCATTTCCTACTTCTGATAAGGCTATTCCATAATAGTTCTGTTATTAAAATAAAAAAATATTATAAAATTATTAACAAGGTATCCAAAGGATTATGCTTTAACTTTGAAGTAATAAAATTTGATTTAGATGACCTTTTTAAAAAGTTATTGCTTTCCTTTTAAAATACTTTTTGGATCGTAATTTGATAGTGCAAATTGGGAAATAGTATCCTTAACTATAAAGAAAATTACCAAAAGGGAACAAAGTTATCTAAGTTTAAAAGTTTTAAGAATAACTTAAAGTTAAATGTATAAAATTTTTCAGATTAAATTTTCTTCAATTAACATTTGAAGTACTTAATGAATTTAAAAAGTATAAATATTGAGTGATGCAACCTGTTGGAATGAGCTTATTCTTTAGGTTTTTTTTTGCAGTACGCGGGCTTCTCACTGTTGTGGCGTCTCCCGTTGCGGGGCACAGGCTCCGGACGGGCAGGCTCAGCGGCCATGGCTCACGGGCCCAGCCGCTCTGCGGCATGTGGGATCTTCCCGGACCCGGACGCGAACCCGTGTCCCCTGCATCGGCAGGCGGACTCTCAACCACTGCGCCACCAGGGAAGCCCACTTTAGGTTTTTTGATATCTGAGTTCCCTCTTATAATATGAATATTTTATTGCCACAATTTAATTGGCTTTTTTTCTTATATTTTTTATGTGATGCTTATAATAAAATAGAATTTTGATTAATATTATTAATACTATGTGAGGATCCATTGCTTACAAGATATTGTCCTAGGAATAGAACAAAATGAAAGAGATATGTTTTATTATATTAAAGGGTATATGATATAATAATTAAACTGTAAATGTTGTTCTTGTACTCAGCAACTGTAACTCATCTATTTCCTCAGCATTTTGTTATATATTCTACTTCACAAATCTGCTTTTTTGTTTGATTTTCACCATTTATATAATATCCAATACTAATTTATTTAAGATAAATAATCTTGCCTTTTATTAGCCTTTTGTTGGTGGTGAATACTGGATTAATATAAAAATAATTGAAGATGTACAGTAACATATAAGATTTATATTACATATATTTATTCTATTTAGGGAAATATTTTTATCCATGTGTTTACATCAATTTATTTTAAAATTACACAAACATTTAAACAAAAATGTTACTATTTTGATAACGGTGGAATCCATCTTAAATGAGAACATTGATACAAATAAGTGGAAATCAAAACACTGCAAATAACCTATAAGGTAAACCACTATCTTTAAAATTTCTAATAAATAATACCCATGTCAATATGTTTTAATTCTATTCGTTGTTAGTATATTTTTTGGAACATTTATGAAGCTTGACCAAGTTTTCATTCAGTAAGCACAAATTTGTTGCATGCAAATATGTTAAGTATCATGCTAGACATTGAATAATATGATGATTAAAATACAACCTTGTCATCAAGGAATTCACAAGATAGTGAAAAGGATTGTCAACAAACAAGCTACTACAGTATTAAATAGCACAATATAAGATACACAGTGGGGCTTCCCTGGTGGCGCTAGTGGTTGAGAGTCCACATGCCGATGCAGGGGACACAGGTTCGTGCCCGGGTCCGGGAAGATCCCACATACCGCGGAGCGGCTGGGCCCGTGAGCCATGGCCGCTGAGCCTGCGCGTCCGGAGCCTGTGCTCCGCAACGGGAGAGGCCACAACAGTGAGAGGCCCGCGTACCGCAAAAAAAAAAAAAAAAAAAAAGATACACAGTGGAGGAATTTTGGAAGAGAGAAATCAATCCTTGGTGGAGGCCTGAGGGAGGGTCCTAGCACTTTGCAGGGGGTGGAGGCATTAAAATGAGTTCTGCAAGATACATGCGAGCCAATAAGGTAAAAGAACACTGTTGGGAAGGGGAGACAGAGCAATAAGGGAGAGTAACATGCCTACAGATCCTGAATAAAGGAAAAGAGGACACTGGAATGGGAATTGTGCTAAAATTAAATAATGTTCAAGTGAAGATCATTTTATGATCCTTTGAAGTTTACCCTGAAAACAATGCAGAACCTCTGAAAGATTGCAACAAGGACATGATATCCAGATTGGAGTTCTAGAAAAGTCGTCAGCAATACCCATAGTGAGCACTCATGTGTCAGTCTATGTTAGTAACACTTGAATTTTTTGTTAGAAATATGCTTTCCTTGTTGGATGTTTTGGAAAAAAGAAAAATACATTGCTTTGAATTGTAGCGTTTTCTACACTGTAGTAAAATATAAGCTTCCTGAGGATGGAGGCCATAACTTTTATTCCTCACAGAATATTTTACAAAACAAAATATTAATGACCAGGTTTTGAGTTGATTGACAGTCACCGTTGTTTGGGGATGTTAGGATGCATGCCAGATTACATGGAATGCAGTTTTAATATGAAATAGTCTCTCTTTGTGAATGCTGCTGCTCTTTTCCTTAGCAAAGATCGGTTTCACTGAATTCTATTTTAACCTTTAAAAGTAAACCTAAAGAAACATTAATTATAGGCATCTCAGGTAGATAAGAAGACAAATTGACATTTCTACTTCCACATACCAGTATCTCAGTGGTAAAATAAAGAATTTTTCCCCTTGTCTCTTTTAAAGGGGATTATTTTGTAGAAGTCCAATGCTACCAAGAAATTGGTAGTGTTTATTGCTTGGCTTTAATGGAAATTACATTTTATGGGGAATTGAGATTGATTATCCTTATCTTGACAAGTGAAGATTGAGGGTGTATACTATGGAATAGTGTACTGTCTCAACAGCAAAGGGGAAATGTTTAACATCTTAGTTACTAAGTTTTTAAGACCAGGATTATACAAAGGGTCTATTTAATGCAACCATTTCTAATTTTCAAATTAATGCTATTTAAATTCTATATATTTACTGGTCTGTTTTCCTAAGGGCAACAAAAAGGTCCCATTTTATTGATTGAAAAAAATCTGGTTTGGTCTCAATTTTATTTATCTATCAAGAATAATAAGAAACATGGGATATAGTTCTGATTACCTGGGTTTATTTCATGATTTTTGCCTAAGGCAGGATTTGACCTCAGGTAGCAGTAAGTATGATCCCATCAGTGTTGCACCAGAAGTAATCTACAACATTCAGTTAATTTGCTTCACCTACTGAGCAAGACTTGTTCCTTAGTTATCATTGTAAATATAACATCTGAATGTATAACACAGAGGGTCTCAGAGAAAACTGAACCTGTGGGAAATCGTTTGGCTTAATAGCATTTTATCTGGAAGATCAATGTACAAATCTCTTTGAATTTAAATTATTGACCATCTTTACATTATTAAATATTTATACATTGTCTGAAGGAGAAGATTTACTGACCATTTATACAATTCAAACTAAAGATAATTGCATTATACAATAGGATACACGTTAGTTTTTTAAAAAGTCTTTTATGTGAAATAGATACGTATTTTTGAAATAGAAGAACCTGTATTTGTAACTATTTTACTATGCAATGGCAGCCTGAAATCCAATTTATTTAGAAGTGTATTATTAAATAATATATTAACTAATATTAAATTTAACTAATTTAATATTAAATTTTTGATTTTGAAAAGGAACAGAAAAATGTATGCTGTCTTTCACAGAACTTCAAAGTGAATTTTTCACAATGCTATTTTTTAATTGTAGTTTACAAACAATTTTAAGTTGTAATGTTGATGACAGAGTTTTAATAGATCGGCATGCTGTATAGATGTAAGTGTGTTGCATTTGTATATTGTGAAAAGAAATAGCAAAACTAGAATTTTCATGCAATAAATAGAATTATCTAAAGTTAACATAATACAAGTGTTATTTCAAACTTTACCTGTGCATAGAATGAACTCAAAGAATACTTGTTGAATCAAAGTATACGTAATTTCTAGGTGAAAGTATTTTATCTAGATTTTGCTTCACATGAGTTATCAATACTAGATAATATCATTAAAGCACTAAAATTAAAATTGTATAACAGAAAGGGAGTATGTGATTTCACCATTATTGTCAGAGTTTATGGGCTTACGAATTTTATCCTTTATTCGAGTAATCAGCTCAGAGCCTGATTACTCCTTACTTTCATTTATGAATCTGAATAAATGTATTACTGACCCTGTAGCTATCACATATTCGACTTTAACCATCACCACTGCTAATGATTATTTGGCTCTGAGGATTAAGTAAGTATACCCCCTTCAGCATGCCCTTTCCTGTATTTTGTGAATGCAATCCTTTATTTCTTTGATGTTTTCAAAGCAACTGAATAATTTCACGCTGAGTGTAAAGTAACTGAAGGTAAAGAATATTTCAAGATATATGAACTAAAAGGTGGGGGATGGATGATGAATAATATTTTTTGTTAATTATGTATCTAGTTCATCCCTATTTAAAACCATTCTACTCTAAGAAATTTTGTGAGATAAAAGATTCTTATAATTTTTAATAGAATCCCAAAAAAGATTTCTAACAAAACTTATATATGGCTTACTATAAATCACTACACATCAATAATATCAATATAATGGCTAATCTTTTTCATGTAGAAAGCAACATTGAAATTAAGCAAGCAATAACAATATGTAAAATGTAGTATTTGCAGCAAGTAGTGGAGAACAACCAACAGATTTCATGAGGCAGACCCAGATAGAGATTCCAATTTTACTCGTTTGGGTCAGTTTGGGAAGGGTATTTAATCTTTAAACTTCAGTGTCTTCTGTACAATGAAGACAATCATGCTAACCTTGCAAGTTGCTATAAGGAGTAAATACCACAATATACACAAAGCACCTGGACAGTGCCTGGCACATAGTAGATGCTTATGGAATGGCTGCTTTCTCACTTCCTCTTTTTCAGTCTTTACCTGGCGAGTCCAACATTTTTCAGTATTTTAAATCTATCTTTAGATGTGTCATTTTGCAGTTATTTTCCTTCTTTCACTGGGAGGCTGAGCATATTTGTTGACATTAAAGGGACTATACACTGTCTCATTTTTGAGCATGGGTTCTAAGGGATCTCAAAACAAGAACTGTAACATTTGCCTCAATTGTTGTAATAGATTCAAAAACTGCCATTTTAAGAGGGTTGTGAGATATTGAACTACAAAACTCGAACTGTGCGATTCCTTGGTTTCTTTTATTTTCGCATCCTCCCCTAGATCTTGGCAGCTATATTTATTTATCATTGCAATCTCCTTAGAAATCTGATCTAAATTTATTCCATACAGAGGCTTTCCCTGAATAAACAAATCTTACTATAAGTGCTCTTTTTCTCTGCATTTTTTAGTAATTATGCTAAGATACTAGAATAACACATATATTTGAACTCTAGAATTTGATTTTTGCTAATTTTGAAAAGGGTTAGGATGATATTACTTTCTTTTACATATTAAGAAAGGGTTTGCGAAGTAGATTAAGAATCTGAGTAAGATATTTTTGTGGGTGAGGGAGATATTCAAATCATAACAGAAATATATTTCAAATATTTAAAAAAAATTTAGAATCATTCTGAATATAATTGTTTGCTAACTAGACAAAATATCTGTTCATAAATATAATTTTAGCCAATATGTTGGCAACTCTACACGGCTACATAGTTTAAGATATTGTAAGTAACTGGAAAAAATAAGGCTGTTTTCTTTATAAGTATCTTTTATTTAAACATTTCATTAATATTGAGAATGTACATTCAAATTGTTTCCTATTGGTAAATTTCAGTGTATTAATTTCTACTTAGTTGGCAACTTTTTGTTTAATTTGCTCTTCTTCTGGTCCTGTAAATATTCTAATATTTTAAAAAGCTTATATTCTATACCTTAAAAATAAAACTCTGGAAACTAAATAATTTAAGTAGAAAACTCATTTTCCTCCACTGACATCTTTGGTTCTGTCCCAATCCCATGGTCTCAGCACACGGTCTCAAATATTGCTGACAAACTTATTTGGAGCAGCATTTCAACATATTTTTGTATAATTGTTCCTCATTGCAATTTTTCTTTGAAATCTAATATTTCATTTCTAAATTGAAGGCACAATCATCCACCCAATTGCCTACAGTATGTTCAGATACCCTCAGAACCATCCTTATTTTTTTCTATCTTCCTTACCACCTACATAAAGCCAGATAATGAGCCCTATATACCTTAGAAAGACTTTCTTCATTCTATGCCTGCCAACAAAAATTGGCTCAGGATATTATATGTTTTTATTATAGCTATCATAGCTGTCTCTCAAATGGTACCTGTACTTCTAGTTGCTTCTCATCTCCACATCAGTCTCCAGTTTTTTATCACCAACAAAATTTTCTAATTCTTATTCTGTTTCACTGAAAGCATATGTTGGATTGTTGGGTAATGTTTGCATAAGAATAATATCTAGAAGTCTAAGCATATCGTGCAAAAAAATTATCTTCTAATTTCCAACTATTTGGTTTAAATCCATCTATCACCACAGCATCTGTCAATCACTTTTTCCAACTGCATGCTTTATGTTTTAGTCATAATGGCCCCACTATTCACTGGAAATGACATTGTATTTCATTGTACTATATGTGTATACAGATACATAATTGATATGTACAACTTTAAAATGTATATAATTTCATGTTCCTGGATTTTTATTTAAACTTACTTTTCTTAAAATGTTTAGCTAATATTTTAAAGTATGACTCATATTCCACCAGGTTCTGTTAAAAACTCACAACTCCTCTCGCTCAGTCTAAGCTAAGTAATAATTACTCTGGATTCCCAAAGTACTTTATACCTACATTACACTTCTAACATATTTGTCAATTTATTTATGAATTTCCTTGACTCAGCTGAGGTCTTAACTCAACATCTTCACCTTGAGGAGATTCCGGTACAAAACTAGTCAATAAATGTTGAATGAATGAATATAAAAGTGCCTAACCATTCTATAAAAAACACCAATAAAAGGTGAAAAATGATAATGACACTATAAGAAAGATACAAAATCAGTGAGTCATGGATTTTTTTAAAATTTCCCTTTAGAAATACCATAGTACTTACCCTTTAAATAACTAGAATCAGAGTAAAAACTTCATTAAATAATTACTTAGATTAAAAAGAGATGATACCTCTAATAGCCCTAAGCTTTTAAGTTTTGCAGTCTGTAAGAGGGTAATTAATTAATTAGAAATATATTATGAACCTCTGTGTAATTGTCTTTTTAATATCAAAGTGACTAACTCATGTTCCTTGTTAAAATGTTAAACATTTATAACCATTTAGAAAATAAATCTTCCATAGTTCTGTCACCCACATTTCAAAGTTACTGTATTTCATTTACTTGTTTCTTCTTTATTTTTATTTTGAATTATAATCAATAAAATTTTAATCAGTTGTTTTCACATATTAAGGAATAGTATTATTAAATACATTAAGTAACCAACATCATTAACTAAATTTTTGGACAGACAACTAGACTGCATTAAATGTATGTAAGTAAAATGAAAGATTCTTATTCCCCATGGAATATAATTCTATATTCTAAAGTTTTTAATAATACAAATACAATAGCGATATTCTACATGTCTCACTACTTCTTTAAAATTGAATCTTTGCAATGGAATTACTGGGTAAAGTGTAAGGAACCTCTTTAAGATTTTGAGAACACATTATCAAACTAATTTCTAAGGTTATAAAAATTTACATTTTTCCAACAACGTTTTAGGGTGACACTTTTCTACACTGAGCACCACGAATTTTTAAATCTTTGCTTACTTGGGTATGACACTCGCACTCTCTATTTCCTTTTTTAAACATATTTATTGGAGTATAATTGCTTTACAAAGTTGTGTTAGTTTCTGCTGTATAACAAAGTGAATCAGCTATATGTATAAATATATCCCCATATCCTCTCCCTCTTGCATCTCCCTCCCACCCTCCCTATCCCACCACTTTAGGTGGTCACAGAGCACTGAACTGATCACCCTGTACAATTGCAGCTGCTTCTCACTAGCTATCTGTTTTACATTTGGTAGTGTATATATGTCAATGTTACTCTCTCAGTTCATCCCAGCTTACCGTTCCCCCTTACATGTCCTTAAGTCCATTCTCTAGTCTGCGTCTTTATTCCTGTCCTGCCCCTAGGTTCATCAGAACCTTTTATTTTTTAATTCCATATATATGTGTTGGCATATGGTATTTGTTTTTCTCTTTCTGACTCACTTCACTCTGTGTGACAGACTTTAGGTCCATCCACCTCACTACAAATAACTCAATTTCGTTTCTTTTTATGGCTGAATAATATTCCACTGTATATATGTGCCACATCTTTATCCATTCATCTGGCAGTGGATGCGTAGGTTGCTTCCATGTCCTGGCTATTGTAAATAGTGTTGCGATGAACACTGTGGTACATGTCTCTTTTTGAATTATGGTTTTCTCAAGGTATATGCCCAGTAGTGGGATTGCTGGGTCATATGGTAATTCTATTTATAGGTTTTTAAGGAACCTCCATACTGTTCTCCATAGTGGCTGTATCAGTTTACATTCCCACCAACAGTGCAAGAGTGTTCCCTTTTCTGCACACCCTCTCCAGCATTTGTTGCTTGTAGATTTTCTGATGATGGCCATTCTGACTGGTGTGAGGAGATACCACATTGTAGTTTTGATTTGCCTTTCTCTAATGATTAGTGATATTGAGCATCCTTTCACGTGTTTGTTGGCAATCTGTATACCTTCTTTGGAGAAATGTCTGTTTAGATCTTCTGCCCATTTTTGGATTGGGTTGTTTGTTTTTTGGACATTAAGCCACATGAGCAGCTTATATATTTTGGAGATTAATCCTTTGTCACTTGTTTTGTTTGCAAATATTTTCTCCCGTTCTGAGGGTTGTCTTTTTTTCTTATTTATGGTTTCCTTTGCTGTACAAAATCATTAGTTCCCATTTGTTTACTTTTGTTTTTATTTCCATTTCTCTAAGAGGTGGGTCAAAATGGATCTTGCTGTGATTCATATCATAAAGTGTTCTTCCTATGTTTTCCTCTAAGAGTTTATAATGTCTGGCCTTACATTTAGGTCTTTAATCTATTTTGAGTTTACTTTTGTGTATGGTGTTAGGGAGTGTTTTCATTTCATTCTTTTACATGTAGCTGTCCAGTTTTCCCAGCACCACTTATTGAAGAGGCTGTGTTTTCTCCATTGTATATACTTGCTTCCTTTATCAAAGATAAGGTGACCACATGTGCATGGGTTTATCCCTTGGTTTTCTATCCTGTTCCATTGATCTATATTTTTGTTTCTGTACCAGTACCATACTGTCTTGATTACTGTAGCTTTGTAGTATAGTCTGAAGACAGGGAGCTTGATTCCTCCAGCTCCGTTTTTCTTTCTTAAGGTTGCTTTGGCCATTCGGGGTCTTTTGTGTTTCCATACAAATTGTGAAATTTTTTGTTCCAATTCTGTGAAAAATGCCTTTGGTAGTTTGGTAGGGATTGCATTGAATCTGTAGATTGCTTTGGATAGTATAGTCATTTTCACAATGTTGATTCTTCCAATCCAAGAACATGGTATATCTCTCCATCTGTTGGTATCATCTTTCATTTCTTTCATCTGTGTCTTATAGTTTTCTCCATACACGTCTTTTGTCTCCTTAGGTAGATTTATTCCTAGGTATTTTATTCTTTTTGTTGCAATGGTAAATGGGAGCGTTTCTTTAATTTCTCTTTCTGACTTTTCATCCTTAGTGTACAGGAATGCAAGAGATTTCTGTGCATTAATTTTGTATCCTGCTATTTTACCAAATTCACTGATTAGCTCTAGTAGTTTTCTGGTAGCATCTTTAGGATACTTTATGTATAGTATCATGTCATCTACAAACAGTGACAGCTTTAATTCTTCTTCTCCAATTTAGATTCCTTTTATGTCTTTTTCTTCTCTGATTGCTTTGGCTAAAACTTCCAATACTATGTTGAATAATAGTGGTGAGAGTGGGCATCATTGTCTTATTCCTTACTTTAGAGGAAATGTTTTCAGTTTTTCACCATTGAGTATGTTGTTGGCTGTGGATTTGTCATATATGGTTTTTATTTTGTTGAGGTAACTTCCCTCTATACCTACTTTCTGGAGAGTTTTTATCATAAATGGATGTTGAATTTTGTTGAAAGCTTTTTCAGCATCTATTGAGATTATCATATTGTTTTATCTTTCAGTTTGTTAATAAGCTGTACCACATCGATTTGTGTATATTGAAGAATCCTTACATTCCTGGATAAGCCCCACTTGATCATGGTGTATGATATTTTTAATGTGCTGTTGGATTCTGTTTGCTAGTGTTTTATTGAGGATTTTTCATCTATGTTCATAAGTGATATTGGTCTGTAGTTTTCTTTTTTTATGACATCTTTATCTGGTTTTCATATCAGGGTGATGGTGGTCTTGTAGAGTGAGTTTGGGAGTGTTCCTCTGGAAGAGTTTGAGGATAGGTGTTAAATATTCTTTAAATGTTTGATAGAATTCACCTGTGAAGCCATCTGTTCCTGGTCTTTTGTTTGTTGGAAGATTTTAAATCACAGTTTCAATTTTGGTGCTTGTGATTGGTCTGTTTATATTTTCTATTTCTTCCTGGTTCAGTCTTGGAAGGTTGTGCTTCTTCTAAGAATTTGTCCATTTCTTTCAGGTTGTCCATTTTATTGCTTGTAGTAATCCCTTGTGATTCTTTGTATTTCTGCAGTGTCAGTTGTTACTTCTCCTTTTTCATTTCTAATTCTGTTGATTTGAGTCTTCTTCCTTTTTTTCTTGGTGAGTCTGGCTAGTGGTTTATCAGTTTTGTTTATATACTCAAAGAACCAGCTTTTAGTTTTATTGATCTTTGCTTTTGTTTCCTTCATTTCTTTTTCATTTATTTCTGATCTGATCTTTATGATTTCTTCGGCTGACTTTGGGTTTTTTTTTGTTCTTCTTTCTCTAATTGCTTTAGGTGTAAGTTTAGGTTGTTTATTTGAGATTTTTCTTGTTTCTTTACGTAGGCTTGTATTGCTATAAACTTCCCTTTTAGAACTGCTTTTGCTGCATCCCATCGGATTTGGGTTATTGTGTTTTCATTTTCATTTGTTTCTAGGTATTTTTTGATTTTCTCTATGATTTCTTCAGTGATCTCTTTGTTATTTAGTAGTGTATTGCTTAGCCTCCATGTGTTTCTATTTTTTACAGGTTTTTTCCTGTTATTGATATCTACTCTTATAGTGCTGTGGTTGGAAAAGATACTTGATATGATTTTAATTTTCTTAAGTTTACCAAGGTTTGGTTTGTGACCCAAGATATGATCTATTCTGGAGAACGTTTCATAAGCACTTGAGAAGAAAGTGTATTCTGTTGTTTTTGCATGGAATGTCCTATAAATAGCAATTAACTCCATCTTGCTTAACATGTCATTGAATGTGTTTAATGTGTTTCCTTATTTATTTTCATTTTGGATGATCTGTCCATTGGTGAAAGTGGGGTGTTAAAGTCCCCTACTAGTATTGTATTACTGTCAATTTCCCCTTTTATGGCTGTTAGCATTTGCCTTATATATTGAAGTGCTCCTCTGTTGGGTGCATAAATATTTACAATTGTTACATCTTCTTGAGTTGATTCCTTGATCATTATGTAGTGTCCTTCTTTTTCTCTTGTAATCTTTATTTTAAAGTCTATTTTGTCTTATATGAGAATTGCTACTCAGCTTTCTTTTGATTTCCATTTGCTTGGAATAACTTTTTCCATCCCCTCACTTTCAGTCTGTTTCTGTCACTAGACCTGAAGTAGTTCTCTTGTAGACAACATATATACGAGTCTTGTTTTTGTATCCATTCAGCCAGTCTATGTCTTTTGGTTGGAGCATTTAATCCATTTACGTTTAAGATAATTATCGATATGTATGTTCCTATATCATTTTCTTAATAGTTTTGGGTTTGTTATTGTAGGTCTTTTCCTTCCTTGTGTTTCCTGCCTAGAGAAGTTCCTTTAGCATTTGTTGTAAAGCTGGTTTGGTGGTATTGAATTCTTTTAGCTTTTGCTTGTCTGTAAATGTTTTAATTTCTCTGTAGAATCTGAACAAGATCCTTGCTGGGTAGAGTAATGTTGGTTATAGGTTTTTCCCTTTCATGACTTTAACTATGTCCTGCCACTCCCTTCTGGCTTGCAGAGGTTCTGCTGAAAGTTCAGCTATTAACCTTACCAGGATTCCCTTGTATGTTATTTGTTGCCTTCCCTTTTTGCTTTTAATTTTTTTTGTGTGTATTTAATTTTTGATAGTTTGATTAATATGTGTCTTGGCGTGTTTCTCCTTGGATTTATCCTGTATGGGACTCTCTGGACTTGATTGACTATTTCCTGGACTTGATTGACTATTTCATTTCCCACATTAAGGAAGTTTTTAACTATAATCTCTTCAAATATTTTCTCAGAGCATTTCTTTTTCTCTTCTTCTGGGACCCCTAAAATTCGAATGTTGGTGTGCTTAGTATTGTCCCTCCCAGAGGTTGCTAAGACTGTCCTCATTTCTTTTCATTCTTTTTTCTTTATTCTGTCCTGTGGTAGTTATTTCCACTATTTTATCTTCCAGGTCACTTATCCGTTCTTTTGCCTCAGTTATTCTGCTATTGATTCCTTCTAGAGAATTTTTAAATTCGTTTATTGTGTTGTTCATCGTTGTTTATTTGCTCTTTAGTTCTTCTAGGTCTTTGTTCAGTGTTCCCTATATTTTCTCAATTCTATTTCCAAGACTTTGGATCATCTTTATTATCATTACTCTGAATTCTTTTTCAGGTAGACTGCCTATTTCCTCCTCATTTGTTTGGTCTGGTGGGTTTTTACCTTGCTCCTTCATCTGCTGCGTATTTTTCTGTCTTCTCATTTTGCTTAACTTACTGTGTTTGGGGTCTCCTTTTTTCAGGCTGCAGGTTCGTAGTTCCTGCTGTTTTTGGTTTCTGTCCCCTGTGGGTAAGGTTGGTTCAGTGGCTTGTGTAGGTTTCCTGGTGGAGGGGACTGGTGCCTATGTTTTAGTGTGTGGGGCTGGATCTTGTTTTTCTGGTGGGCAGATCTGTTTCCAATGGTGTGTTTAGAGGTTTCTGTGAACTTACTATGATTTTAGGCAGGCTCTCTGCTAATGGGTGCAGTTGTGTTCCTGTCTTGCTAGTTGTTTGACATGGGGCTTCCAGCACTGGAGCTTGCTGGCCATTGGGTGGAGCTGGGTCTTACCGTTGAGACAGAGATCTCTGGGAGAGCTCTCACTGATTGATATTACATGGGGCCAGGAGGTCTCTTGTGGTCCAGTGTCCTGAACTCAGCTCTCCCACCTCAGAGGCTCAGGCCTGACCCCAGGCTGGAATACCAAGACCCTGTCAGTCACATGGCTGCCGTTGGATTAGCTCCAGTTGCCTCCCTGGGTTACAATATCCCTGGCCTGTCCTGGTAAGAGTGTTGAGGAGCACTTCGCAGGTTCAGCG
This sequence comes from Aethalodelphis obliquidens, assembly GCF_003676395.1. Lineage (NCBI taxonomy): Eukaryota > Metazoa > Chordata > Mammalia > Artiodactyla > Delphinidae > Aethalodelphis > Aethalodelphis obliquidens. The sequence goes on from NW_020837945.1 coordinate 33,143,168, forward strand.
TTCCCCAGCTGGGGAGAAAGCTGCACTCCACTCAGAGTCCGAGGCCAGGCACTGGCTTGATTTCTCCCTTGATCAGGCTTTCATGAAGAAAATGAGTCTGCAGAGCAAGACCGAACAGAGACCTAGCTGGACTGGCGAGCTGGGTGGGATTCATTTCTTCACCAAAGTGCTTGGGGAAGTAGTAATTAGTGTAGGGGCAACTAATTACTAATTAGTTCGGTGCCTCTGGCGATCTCCTAGTGGAATCTGCAGTTTCAAGGCTCTGGCCAACATGCAGGCTGGCTCGTGTGTGCGTTCGTGTGTGTATGCTTCTCTGTGTGTGTGGGTGTATGTGTGCACTCATGCACTCGCTGGAGTGGGTCTCTGTGGCCAGCACCTTTGGTATAATAAGAGGACGTGTGTGTGTGTTCATGAGTGTGTGTTCGATTAGCTGCAATGGGCTGACAATTTTCTCTCTGTATATATATTTTTTCACTGTCCTCCAACTCTTATTCCAGTTCTAAATCCAACTCCTAACAATACCATCTAACCTTGATGAACAGTTTTAATAGGCCAGGCACTGTTCTAAGGACTTGCATATATTATTTCATTGCATCACCACCTCTTTAAGAAGATATTGAAAGAGTTATGTATAAGTTTTAATATTTTATGATGCATTTATTTTTTATGTATTTTCTTTATGAAAAAAGTAACTTCTAGTCACATGTTTTGCCATTTTAATATTAAGTACTTTCTTTTTTATTTTTATCTTAACTAATTAATTTATTTTTTGAGTTTTTATTGTGATGAAATACATCACATAGAATGTAATATCTTAACCATTTTTAAGTGTAGGTTCAGTAGTGTTAACTATGAATATATTACTTGATCTTAAAAAGGAAGAAAATCCTGTCACATACTACAAAGTGGATAAACATTGAGCACACTAAATTTAATTTACTTTTAAGGATTTAACCTTTTTCTTGTTAGCAGTGTTTTATTTTTAATGTTATAATAGAAGAAATGGAAAATATGACGATTAATAAAAGTGCTATAGCCAATTACTTGATAAGATGTCTGTTCATTTTTATGAAGAACATTGTATGTGACAGTTGATTAAAATATTCTTGGTTAGAAGTTTCAAAATTAGAATGTACAGCGTCAACTGTAGAATCCATATGTAGATCATAAAAAGTTGCATGAATAGTGTCTCTTGTCAGAGACATCCTAATATTGGGTGGCCCTGAAAGCCATATTGATGTCAGGACCAATATCACCTCCTAAATATCAGGCCAGCTAAAGTTCTGGCTTCCACCAGCCTATTCTTTAATCATGAACCTGGGCAATTTTTTTTAGCAAATAGTTGGTAAATTTGACCTCAAGGAGGGAGAGCAAAGTGTTCCCTAATATTTAATTTAGCTGGGTTAGATTTATATTCATGTCTAAATTTTGAAATATTTATAGGGTTGAAAATTGAAACAGTATATATTTAAACCTTCTCTTCAAGTAGCTATCTTGTTTTATACAAAGGCCATTTCACAAGTATTTTTCTTGAGTAACCTCCTAATCATACTTTGCTGCACTTCATCTTTCTCTAGTTTATGGGCTCTGACAGGGAAATAACTCACTATCCTATTTTTCTAGGCTAATGATATTAGTATGTATAGGTTATTTTGGTTTACAAGTCCAAATGAGTTTCAGTTTCCTGATAAATAAGAATCCTTGTAAATAACCTAAGAATATCATCTCTCAAATACTGTTATTTATACCTTGCTAGCCTAAGAAAATGGCTATTGCCATTTTTATGGATTCATTAAACTAGTGGCATGTTGTTATATTGTTCATATCTTTCCATTGAAATACAGTCTACATAAAAATTAATCTTAAAAAAGCTAAAATTCTCTATACAGCATTATTTATCCATTCATGAAATTGGAAGAAGTTACCCCTCAAGGACCATAAGCTACGGCCTAATGTTCGATCCAGAAAGCAGAGCAAAACAAAATAAATATCAGGGCAAATAGAAAATGTGCTATTTTTCTGAAGCTGTGGGAGCTGGGTGGTCAGGAATCGGTCTCAAAAGAAGGCAAAATGATATCCAGTACTCTTTCTGGGGATTAATATTCATTTGCTGGATATTATGACTGAGAAAATAATAACTTTAAAAATCAAGTAATACATCCAAAATTGAGAAACATTCAGCAATTATGTTAATTTGTAATGAGGAAGAAATAAATGACTAGGGACCAAATGTGACAAATCAAACAATTCTATAATATATAGAGACTTGTGGGAGGGTAGAATTACAATAAATTCTCCCTTCAAATCTCAATGGTTTTTATTTATTTAAAAGTTTCTTTTTTTTTTTCACAACTCACACACACACACTGTATTTTATTTTTACAAGAGATAAATAATCTGACACCATCTTCCAATCCAAGAACATGGTATATCTCTCCATCTGTTGGTATCATCTTTAACTTCTTTCATCAGTGTCTTATAGTTTTCTGCATACAGGTCTTTTGTTTCCCTAGGTAGGTTTATTCCTAGGTATTTTATTCTTTTTATTGCAATGGTAAATAGGAGTTTTTCTATAATTTCTCTTTCAGATTTTTCATCATTAGTGTATAGGAATGATCAATGGTTTTTTTTTTTAGATATATTTCATCCACATACATTTTTCTTTATTTTTAAAGTTTATTTGAATTACTTTAACATATGACTTAAATTTTAATTTATTATAAACATGACTACTTTTTTCTCAGTTTTCCTCAGAGAATTGACTTCCTGCAAGAACATTAATGAAGTTAAAATTGTAATGTTGTTCTTGTTTTAATTATTTAAAAAATATGTAAAATATGTAAAAATAAACCTCTCTAATGTAATAGGAGTTATTTGCAGTGAAATAGGTAATTCAAGATGTATACCTCCAAATATATAAATTTTGTGAAACTTTTCATTTATTTAATAACATTAATTTGGTTGAAAAAATTGGACATGTTAGAATATGTTTGTTATTACAAAAATATTAGGCTCATATTGAGGAACCAAAAATCTTAAATTCTTTATCAGGACTTTTTATGTTACAAATGACACAAGGATAACTCAAATTGTATTAAATAAGAAGTAAAATCTACTGCTTCAATCTTCTCAAGGGTCAAGAAAGCTAGCTTCCTTAACTTCTAAACAGTAGCTCAAACAATGTTTACCTTATTTATTCATCTCTATTCCCACATCCCATGTTACCCAGCTAAGGGGCCTCCAGTGTGTTAGCTAAGCAACTACAGATATCTTATATTCCACATTCTCCCATGTCATCAATTAGTTGGAGGAAAGAGATGCGTCTCTCTAACTGCAGTACCTGTGGCATAGGTATAGCTCCTGAAATCTACAGTCACAAATCTTGCCTGTCACTCAATGACCAGAAGAATGTGATATGCTGACTGGTTTAAGTCAAACATGGCACGTTCTTTGAGCTGAGAATAAAATAATTTTCATAGTAATAACACAAATAAGACTGGGAGAAGGACACATTTCCCCCCCACACACAAAATCAGGTTCATGTGGGTAGGAGTAAAGGAAAAGGGAGACCCGAGGAACACTTGCCCATGGCAAACAATATTATTAATATTAGTGGGACTGTAGATTTGGACAAGTGTAAATGGTGTGATGTTATCAAAATGAAACTGTAATTTTCCCACTTCCCCTCAGTTGGGGAGACATTTTTCTTCTGCCAGTAAATGATAACTCTGGAAGCCTCATGATTTTTTTTCACCCTTAGGTAATAAAGAATCTCAGGGTTATTTTATTCACAAAATGAAGTCTTGATTCCAAAAGTAGAATGTTGAGTCCAATGTATTTAACATTTCAATATTTATTCTTCCCAATATCCTCTTTTCATAGAGATACTGTTTGTTGGTGGGCTGCCTGACTTTTTAGAAGGAGATGCCTTTGGCCTTCCTTACCCCATATCCATGAATTCACTTGGTGCAGTAACTGATCCCTCTTGGTTTGGAAATATCTGGAAAGAAGAAAGGGAATGTACTCATCCTAACTGAAACTGTCTTAAGATGGCTTTGGCTCTTTGGAAATGGCAGATGTTTGAAGCTCACTCTCTGCTCTTTGGTGATGTCATGAAATTTTCAGAAGTCGCCTGCTGGATTTCTCTGACTATACACCTATGGGATGGGGGTTTCTCCCCTTTAGCCACCTCTCCAGTCTTCCTTAGCTTTTCATTCTCAAGGGTTTTCCTCATACTCTCTGACTCTCTTGGGTTAAATCCTATTTTAAATGAGTCTAGATTGACTTCCATGTTTGACCCACACATGAGAGCCACACTGTTACATATTTTACATTGCCATTGTTGGAAAGGCAGTTACTTGCTAATTGTAAGCTTCTGTTCTCTCTCTGCCCAGCTGTCTCAGGCTGAGAGCCACATCCTCATATATTGAGTTTCTTTAGACATTCCTTGCATATCCATCCAGTATTATGTGGTAATTCTAGGGGGACCCATATGAGCTGTCCAAGGGAGTTTCCTTGAAATTTCTCCTACTGGTACCTCCCTTTCTTTCTGTAAGGGAGGGAAAAGCATTAGCTTTTCCTCAAGAAATCTGCACAGATCCTTGTGACATTTTTAGACTTTCAGAAGGAGTGAGGGGTTCCAAGTGACAAGAAATATATTCTGATTCCTGGCTCCCCTCACTTACCCCATTCTTTATGTCTTGATTTACAACTTAATTTGTTTTAAAACTAATTTTAGAACTCTAGAATCAGTTATTGATGGCATTTCAGCTTAAGTTTTTTTCAATTTGAATACAATAATAATAGCACACCAATCTATAATACCAACAGAATAAAGTTAAGTACCATTATCTACACTATTTCTTAAATTTTGCTTTCCAAAACAACCCTTCTGATATATGACACATGAGAAAAAGATCCAAGTATTATCCAATAAGAGCAAATCTTGACTTCTTCCTATGTGATGTTCTCATTTGAATGCGCTTTACATGTGTTAATATATCCAATATTCCTAGTAGCTTATGACATATATACTAATAGTATTTTAATTTTTCAAATGAGGAAATGAAGGCACATAGAAGTTAAATAACCTTGCTCAAAATCACAGGCATAATATATGGCAGATCTAGGATTTAATGTTAGATAAATGACTCTGGATCCCTAATTCTTAATTACACATATTTCCTCCTTCTAAAGATTATCAAATGCCTATTCTTCTCAAAGTATTTCATGTTGCATAGAAAGTAATGTTGAAAGAGTTACTTTTTTGTAACAGATAAATTGGAGGTTAAGTAAAAAGGGAATTAGTATATGACCAAATATTAATTAATATACTGTCTTTTTTATCTCAAAGAAAACATTCAGCCCCTTCACTCTGAATTATATATCTTACTAGCTAAGATAGGTTTATGTGCCACAATTTACACGCTTAAACAAATTTTCCTTGGAGACTGAAGCTGTTAGAGGGGTGAGTTTCCTAGAGAGAATACGAGAAATGACTCCTGTAGGGCAGACCCACTGCTGAGTGTGTTTAAGGCATATGTGCAGATAAAGACTCATCTCAATAGCAACACATTGCACCTCTACCTTTCCATGATACACAGCTTTGTTTGGTTCGTGATAAAAAAGTAATTTGAAAACACCCATCACAGAAAGTAAACTTTCAAGTAAATATCAGCCTTAACATTTAGAAGTGTTCAGTGGCTGGAAGTTCTTTTTTCTTGTCACAGGGATAAAACTTATTCCATGTAATATGAGCAACTCTTGCTCTCCTTGCACACAAGTTGCAGTTAGGGTCATATCAATTCATATTCTGCACCCAGTGATTGTTTAATGCTGTACTCAAGTGCTACACTAAGTATCATATCATTCATCCTATATGACTCCTTTGAAAATTGCTTCTAAAAGTTTGTGCCAAAAATGTTCATGAAGTGAACAATTTACTGTCCTTTCACTATTAAGATACTGAAAACTGTCACTTCAGGAAATTGGATACTGTATCCTGTAAAATATGTTGTTCTGAAGATATTCTTCAACAATTACTACCTATCATCCATCAGCTTGTGAGTGTTGTATTTAGTCAGTTGTTAAATTTAATACTGTAATAACATTTGGATGTCAGGGAAAGAGAAGTATGGTGTTTCAGTGAAAAAACTGAAGGTGGTCGTATTTGTGTTTTGTTTGTGTTTTATATTTTCTTTGTTTAGCTATGGAGAAAGTCAAATGATTTCTGGGCACATACAGGTTTGTGCTACATTTTTAAACATGGTTACTTTCACTGATGTTAGTAGACACTGTTATGACATCACTTGCAGATGTCAGGTATTGAAAACTAAGATTTTTATTTCAAGTCTTTCCCAATGATATCTATTATTATTTTTTAATTTCTATAATGTAAACTCTTTTTTAATCTAGGATTAACCCAATTTGCTTATTTTTGACCAACTTAAATGGCAAACATTGCTTATAATAAGTAAAAAATGTATACCAGTAACAATAATTAAAATGTTGGATAACAATTCAAATGCATGCTCAACTTTCAAAGCTTGACTTAAAGTTCTGTTCCAGCATGAAGATATTCCATGTAGGATTTTTTATCTTACATGACTTCTGTCTGTTCTGAAATCACATCACTTATCCTCTTATCTGACAGGTAATCAAGTAATCAGGTACAGCACTTGACATCTTTCAAAGTATGATAGTGCCATTTAATATATGTGTTAATATTTCATATTTAAACCTTACAGTAATGGACATAATAAATTTGTAGTTTGTTCAAACTCTTCTGGACAATAAAGTTAGAATGACGGATGATAGTTCTGGTACTGAATGAGTCACTCAAAGTCTCTTTAACTCAGATATTTATTCTTTTTTTTTAATGAGCTGTAATTTACCTTCAATAAAATGTACGAATATCAAGTGTTCAATTCAATGAGTTTTGGAAATTTTATACACCTGGTAACCATCACTAAAATTTTTCTATCATCCAGGGAAGTTTTCTCATTCTCCTTTCCCCCCAGTTCCTACCACCATCCCACTACCTGAAGTCACCACTCTCTGATTTCTACTACCATAGATTCATTTTGCCTGACTTTGACTTCATAGAAATGGAATCACTTAGAGTGAATTTTTATGTATATCTTCTTTTGTTTAACATATCTTTGAGATTAATCCATGTGCTGTATATGTCTCTAATCCATTTCTAGTTTTGTTGATATGAATAAAACAAAATTTGTTTTCATTCCCTATTCTTTGACGTTTGAGTTATTTAAAAGTGTTGGGTATTACGAGTCGATTTCTTAAACTGTCTTGAGTAAAATTAATCTATGCCATAGATCTTGAGTAAATCTTCTATGTTAGTGTTTATAACTATAAATAAAATTATAAACTGTCTTTATAATCTTACTAAATTAGTTTATTATGGTAGTTTTATTGGTAGATTCCTTAAGATTTTCTTAGTAGACAATCATTCCATCTGTCACTAGAGACTTACTTTTTTCTTTCCAATATTTATGTAATTAAGTTTTTGTTCTTGTATTATTGCATTAGCAAGTAAGTATCTTTAGTGCAATTTTGAATAGGGTTAGTGAGAGCAAGCACCTTCACTTTATGGTAATATAGGACAATTAAGTATGATATTAATTGTAGTATTTTTGTAGATACTTTTTAAATAATTAAGGGAATTCTCATATTCCTAGGTTGCTGACATGTTTATAATGGAAGGGTGTTGAATTTTGTCAATAACTTTTACTGCATTATTAAGATAATTTTTATTCTTTATTCTCCTAACATGATAAATTTCATTGATTGATTTTCAAAGAATAACTCAATCTTGAATTCCTTGGATGAAATCCACTTGACCATAATTCAATCTCTCTCTCTCTCTCTCCAACCCTCCCTTCCTCTTTCTTGTAATATCTCATTTCTCTGTCATAGTTCTGTGGTATCAGGGTTAGGCCGGACTTCATACTTCCTTCCATTTTTTCTAAAAGGGTTTTTCTCAAATTGGTATTACTTCCTTCTTTAATGTTTGAGTAATTCCACTGGTGAATCTCTCTGAGCTTTGAATTGTTTTGTGGAATTAAGTTTTTTCAATAGATTAAGGTATGTTCAGGTCATTTATTTCTTCTTGTTTTAGTTTTGATAAATTGTATTTTTCAATTGATTAAATTAGTTGAATTTATTGAAATAAAGTTGTTGCTAATATATTCTTATCATCATTTTACTAGCTGTTGGATCTGTAGTAATTTGCCTGATATTGGCAATTTGTGTTATTTTTCTTGATGGGTCTTTCTCTAGGCTTATCAACTTCACTAATTTTATCACAGAGCCCATTTTTAACTTTTTTTTTAACTTTTCTCTATTGCTTTTTTCTGCCCTATATAACATATTTCTTCTTCCATTATTAGTATTTTCCTTCTACTAATGTTGCTTGAATTTGCCTATTTTTCAAGGTGGAAGTTTAGAAGACTGATATTAAGTCTTCTTTTGTTTCTTATAGGTACATTTAAAGCTATAAATGTTCCTCTAAGCACTGCTTTAACTACACCCCACAATTTTTGAAAAGTTGTGTTGTCATTATCATTCAGTTCGAAATATTTTCTAAATTTTTTGTGACTTTTTCTTAGACTTATTGGAAAATTAATTGCCCCATTTTAACTAAAAGAAACAGAAACTTCTCTTTATATGTGCTTTCTTATAAATATTTTTCTTGACAAAACTGCAACTGAGAAATAGGAAGAAAAGTTTATCTATGAGTTTAATTAATGGCCTTTGTTATAGGATACAAGATAAGAAAACCAAGACACTCAGAGCTTTTGGCATGATTTACAGTGTCTGTACAATTTCGACTTATCCAAAAAAGAGTTTATATAGTATTCTTGGTAAAACGAACACCACCTTGACAAAATCAGTTTTAGTTTTAAAAAAGCTTTATACCCCCCCACACCATTTTATTTACCATGTGAAAATCATGTGAACACAATATTCTATTAGTACAACAGTGGGGTTAATTTTCTATGATTTGTATCTTCTAGATTTATGTATTGGTTTAATTTGTGCAATAAGCAATCATTGTTTTTTCCCAAAAATTATATTTACAAAAATATAGAACTGTGTGTGTTCTCCTTTGTTGTATCAAATTGAAAATTCTAATTTAGCTTGAGCATAAATGTGCTTTTGGTGGTCTTTGGTTAGTTGGACTTATTTGACATAACCTCAATAAATATAAAAGAATCGGTGTTTTACAGAACACAGTAACCATAATAGGATTGTTATTTTAAAAAAAAAGAATTAAATAAAAAGAAACAAAACAAAATACTTCTATAAAATAAAAGAACTAATCATAATAAAAGTTCAAATTTCTTAGAAATAAGCAACATTGAAACAATTGCCTTTTAGAACTTGTTGAATGCAGATAAAGCAAAAGTGGAATGGAGTTTTGTTGTATTTAAGGCTAATTCTACCCATTCTACTTTATTTGACATCTATGAAACATTTCCAAAATTACAAAATTATTTTTCATTCCTTAAGGCTGTGAAAAAGAGGAACTTTTTTAGGATAACTTCAAATCGGAATATTCTAATGGACATAGAATCTGGGCAGAATATTATCTGTTACTTACAGAATAAAAAGCACTTCTCTATTTTGAAGCAGGAGAAGGCTATGGAGAGCAGTATTGAAGAGCTAGAGCAAGGAGGTTCTGTTGGGAGGGACATTTCCATGGGACTCTTGCATTTCTGTATGTCTTGCTAGTAGGTGCCTTGGTGGTCTTTATTCTGGACTATTTCTTCAAAAACGTTTGTAGTGCCAACATCTGGAGCAAACCCAAAGTATTTTATTGTCCCGCTTAATAAAGATAATGTCTCTCTAAAGAGCATAGGTCGAGAAGGTGTATAGCCCATTATAAAAGATTTGTGTTCCCTAAGCTTGAGGCTCTTCAACAGTGACACAAACCCATTCTGCACACAGCATCCATCTGTATCCCTCCACACTGGGACCTGGGACTTGGGGGTCAAGGGAGCAAACACAAGCATGAAACTTGTGCTGAGAGTAATAAAGTCCTTTGCCTCTGATCCAGGAATCCAGGGTCTTCCGTCAGCATTCATGAACCATGGCACATTAACTTGTAAGCTGGCAAGTAGAGTGACATCTCAAACAATTCACAGGTCTATATCATGACAAAAAGTGGAAAAGAAACTGAGCAGTCTAGGGGAAGAAAGAATATTGAATTGACTTGAATCAGAGAGACTTAAATTGCATTGGATAAGTGTAGTTATGTAGACTGCCTAAGGTTCCAAACTGTTAAGGAGCCAAGGACTCTGGTAGAATTGGGCTTAAGCACTACTTCCAATTCTTTATCACATGAGGGCTCTAAATAGGTGAAATACAAGGCATACTTGTTATATAAAGTTTCTTTTGCACATCCTTCAGAAATGGCTGTTGATGCTTGATGAAGGAATTAAGAGCTTGTTTGTACCATTCCGTAACCTTTTCTTATCAATGGGAATACTGTTAGTGTTGGTTTAAGGAAGGAAGTGGGCATTCTGATTTGGTCATCATTCTGGCTGTTAGTGGGGACTAAATGATGCCATAAAACTAGTTCAAATTTCCTCTTCTATGGAATAAATTATCTAACTGAGAAACAGAGGTTTTAACCAGAGATCTGGTAATGTGACATGAGAAGCTGACAAAAGAAATTTTCACATATTGAGGTATGGGGAAGTCTTTCTGTCTCATACATGATTTGGCTTGAACTTTATGCTAAATAGAACAGCCTATTTTACAGCCTGCCAAACATTCATTGTGGATCTGCTTTAACCATTAAAGAAAATAATGAATTTAAAAATCAAAATGCAGTAACTGTGGTTTAGCATTCAAAATGGAGCTGGGTGGCCATTGTGGTTATGGTTTCAGACACATTCCTGTATTATTGAGAACTTGAATTTTCTGAACTGTTTCAAACTCAATGACACCACCAGCGATTCTCAAAACAATGTCTACTAGAAGCTCCTAGTTGCAAACTTATGGTCTTAAGATTTCCCCTTGTAACTATGCAACACTTTTGGACCCCAACATATCCTTACTTAACAAGCAGCTTCACTTCATGCAAGCTCCAATCCTAATTCGTGGCAAAACATTTATGTAACTTTGTGGATTTTGCCACTATGAGCCTTCCCTATTCTGTAGTCCAGCAAAACACAATTCAAGTACTTTTTGAATCTGTGTCTCCCAGGCTATAGTGCTCATTTTGGCTTGAATAAAACTCTTTTCTATTCCTATTATAGATTGTATATTGATTATTTGCATTGACAAACCTTTACAGATGACTTCCCACTGAAAATACTGTGATATGATGACTGATAGGAAATAGTAGTTATGCCAATACTATGGGTTCCAGAATTTGATAGGTTGCTAAATTGTTGTAGAAGTGGAAGGTAGATAGCTGAACAAAAGAGAAGAGATGATAAGAGGCCCTAAGCAGTCTTAAATCTGACAGCAACGTTTTTTACCCAAATTGCAGATGGTCTTGGGTGGGTGATGAGACAAATGATACTGTCCTTGTTGGATACTAGTAATTAGAATTATTATGGAGAACTCAGATCGTAGCCAAGGGAAGAGGAACTTGAATTTTTATTGAATAAAGTCAAATATAACCAGAAAGGAATATCTTGGACACTGAGAAACACAAGGGTGATGTAAAATTTGAAGAAACTTAACTATGAAGTGGTGATGTGTTGGAATTCAAGATTTCATTACCCCTTGGGTCAGTCTGACTTATACTTAATTCATTTCCCTATTGATTTAAATAATGTTATCAAGAGAGGAACAAACTGAACCTATCTGAAAATGAAAAGATACAGAAAGAAGTAGAATGAGAAAAGCAATTACTGCCCTTGTAAGAGAAAAAAAAAAATAGCCTTAGAGAGCAGGTCAGTTTTGAAAAAGCCAGTGAGGCATCGAAATCTAAGTCTTATCCTTGGAGTTCATGGAGCTCCTTAGTAAAGGCATCCTGTATTTTGATACTGATGTGGAAAGAATGGTGAACTGCATCTTCCTAGGGAAATTTTTCTAAGTTTTGGAAAAGAATGCAAATCTAGGTATGGAAAATACCGGAGATATAGAAAACATTTCTCCTGCCCCACTGCCCAAGACACACACTTCACTGATCCCTGGTAAATGTTGAAACCACATATAATGGCTCTTATTCATTCTATAGAAAATAACCTTTGCTTCAGAAAACCTGAATAATGTTACACTTATTCTTGTGTACTTATGATGACCCTGAAATTTACAGAGAAAATTGCTGTGTTGTCAGAAATAACGGTTACCTGTGTTATGTGTCCAGCCTCAGGGAAACAACTATAACTATTTTCAGTTTAGAATTTGCTGCTTCACAGATACCCTGGGGTATATTGTTCAACCATGCCTCTCATTTATGTTTTGGTGTGTAAAATAGAAACTGGGAAGAAAATAGAGCTGGATCTGATATATCACAGCTGACATGTTTCTGTGTTTAGATAGCATTCACTTCACTGGTTCCCAGGAATCAGGGAGAAGAAGAAGCGAAAAGCAAGAGGAAGCGCTGGGAATTGCCTCCCCTAATTGGAGGGGATTTCACTGTTTGTTAGTGCAGTTACACATAGTATAGTTAAAGAACAAGGTCAAAGATCCTCATGACTGTACCATACAGGAATGTGCCACAATAACAACAAAGACAAGAACTCCCAGATGTGGTACTGTAAACAGCAGATGGAGATCAGGTCTTCTTACAGAATTTGAGGATGCTAGGTAGGCATGCACTGGATATCCATTCATTAAGTGCAGTCAGAGGGCATATTGCAGATATCTTCTACCAAGAGAAGCTGCCTAACAGTTCCAGAATATCTGCTCACTATAGATTTCATATGGTTTGAAATATAGAACTGAATTCCAAGTGAAAGTATTTTGCACGTTTTTCTGGAACATTGATTCTCAACAGTGAAGGTACCACCCCTTAAAGAAAGTTTTGGAAATCTGTGGACACTATTTTCCTTGCCACAATGAATTGGGGGGTAGGTATTTGGCGCTAAAGGCTTTTAATGGGCAGAGGTCAAGTATCTTAGACATTCTGAAATGTCTGGGACAATTCTTCATAATGAAGAATTACTCCAGATTTCACAAAATTTAAAATTTCCCTCCAGCTAATCACTTATGTGAAATCTTATCTGATATGTAGCATGCTTTGTATTCAAACATAAAGTTTTGTTTATTTTTTTCGGACTTTTTAGTACATACTAAAATTCAAGAGTAGACTACTACAAAATACATTGAGGGGGGAACATAGCATTCTATTGTTATTTTTCAGAATTACCAAGAATTAGTGTTCATTTCAAGAAACTGCATCTTTGAAGTCAATGGTAATTATGGAACTTGAGTTTTCAGTAGAACGTTCCTGTGCCTCTATGTATTTGTAGCTGGGTTTCATGATGCCTATAAATGTGTGTGTGTGTGTGTCTGTGTGTACAGGCATCATTCATTAGATTTTCTACTGTAGTCAGACTAGAGCATTTATAAATGAAACTATTTTGTTGTAAATTACATTATCTTTTAATCTCCCTTACATTCGTGTGTTTTTAAGATATGTGTATGCAATAAATAAGGTGTTACAAAATATTTACTATTAAAAGGGGGCTTTTGCTCTGAGATAACTGAGAACTCTTTTCCTAGACTATGCTCACCTTTGATGAAGCAGTACCATCAACTCTGCCACCATCCTCCCTATTCTCCCCTGTCACTGTGCCACATGCCAAAAGAGGCATATTGCTGAGTGGTAGCTAGGCTTGTACTTCTAAGCACTCTGGAAGGGGTATCAAAAACACTTAGCAGGATGCTATATTAACTCAAGTTCATGCTGGTAATGGACAGAATGCGTCTGTTTTTCTCAAACATGAATATTATCCCTCTCCTCAATCATTTATCCATATTCTTCTTTTTTTGAACTCTCCAACTATGTCTCTAGTTTTTTATTAAACTCAACCACAAACTGAATTCACTTGCCTTTCACTGATGGTTCACATTTACTCGGAAAATGATAAAACTGTCCCTTTCTGTTTATATTAATGTTTCACTATTAATTAGAAATTGATAAAATTGATATAAAGCCTCATATAAAATTAGAAAAATAAATAAAGCAAGCTCTAGAAGAGAGCTTGTAATCCCTGATCATCATGTTTAATATTACATGAATTATTTCCTTCAGTGTTTCTGTGGGAAGCTCTGTTTTTATTCCTGACTCAATCAATAATATATTGTCTCATGCAGCAGGTTATTGGAGGATCATAGTTGTGTTTGGGTCATTTTGTTTGTAATTTTTAATAGAGGGTTACATAAAAATGCTTTTAGACACAAACTCTAAAGACAGGCCTGATCTGATAGCTTTCTTTTCATCTCTTTCTGTCTTTATTTCTGTCTCTCTCTCACTTTTTATTTATTTATTTTTGAAATTTGGTCTATTTTAAAGCAGTCTGTTAATGCAACAGTGTTTTTGAAACGCTGTAGTAAAAAGCCTATTTTAAATCAACCACTCAAGAAATCATTAACAGTTTATATGTAAAAGAAAACAGCGTATAAGGTAAATTTTATGGCTGAGATCTGACGCTCACAACTGAGAGAAAAGCGGGGGAGTCTTTCTTCATTAGCAGCATGACCAAAGCACTTAGAGATTGTACTCCCTCACATCCATTATTTCATCTATTGTCCTAATTTAATTTTCCATGATTTTCCTGACAGTGAAGGCTGGCAACTCTTAAGTACAGTACAAAAGGTTTGCAACACTCATGTTAATAATTACACAAGCTGTTGAAGCTTTTTGCTAAAGGGTGTATTGTCAAAAATATCAAATTTAGACAAAAGCAGAAGCTACAGATGTGAGTGAAGCTGGAATCCCTGAGTGCCTTTGTTTCTTATCCACAGAAAGAAACCACCTTGTGAGGTATAAATGTTAATAAAGCATTCACACCATGTGGAACATTTTGAGGGCTCTAAACAGGAAAGCAAGATCTTTGGAGAACTGCCATCAAATTGTTGCTGCTTTTGTCCCTGCTGTCACCTACCAGGATCCTTCTGACAATATAAAATTATGATTTCTACATTCTTTCTTAGCCAAATCAATTAGTTGTCTAAGTATATATTGGCTAGCTTTGGAACAGCTGATCCAAAAATATAGCTTTCTAAATGTGGATAAAAAGTAAACTTGAGTCGAGTATCCTTCTACCTTTTCTTTAAGGATGCAATCAGTTGCCCTCATTTCATTCTTCCTGATTACAGAAGATCAAATTTCCCACTCTGTGAAGCTGTCTTGTACTGCTGAGGCTCATGCATTACCAGTTTTCCATCCTGTGCACTAGACTCTGAGTAAAGGTGATGGTCATGGGTTATTATAAGGAGTCTTCAAATACCTGCAACCATCAAATATTGATCATAGACTAAAGGAGTATTATCTCATCCATTTAGTATCAAATCTTCTCAACTATAAGACGCTTTTGTGAAATATGATATGCCAATGCATTTAAAAGTGATACCTAACATACAATGGTGTTATAGAGATATTTGAGATATGAAACCAACACATTTTACTCTCATGATCCTACCTTCCCCCCAACCATTGAGTAAATGCCAATGGGCTGAAGGAAGTGGCTAGAGCTATAAACAAAGAATTGCTCATCTTTGAATTTTCATTTGCTTTTTTGAGTCAATTGAGAAATAATAGATCCCTAAAATAGGCTATTTATATATAGAGATATTTTTTTCTTAAAAATCTTCAAGAATAAATCTTGCTATATGTCATTAGTTGAAGAGTATAAATCTAAGGAATGTTTCTTCCCCACAGGAAGGAGTGTGACGTCCTGATAATTCCTGAAAGGTAAGCCTATACTGGACGTGATGATACCAGGTGATGATTTTGTCAGAATCTCTGAGAAAGGTCCTAGCACACACCAACTACACTCATCCCTCCATATAGGTTGTAGAGGAAGTGTAAAGGAGAGAGGCTTTGTCCCATTTACTCTTTGGAGCTCATGAGGGTAGCTGCATTAAAACAGAGGTGATAACAAGACACGTTTAGGCAGAAAGAAGACCTGAGACAAGAGTTCTGTTTCCAAATAGACTGCATGTGAAATCGAATAAACACTTGAACTCTGGGGTTGCTTTTAAATAGCTGAGGATTGAGTGGTGGGTCTGCCTAGGTTTCAGCTGAAGGCTGAGGAGAAGAGTCCGTAACAGAGGCACCTGTCTGGGCAGATGTAAGCCATACTTACAGGAAGAACACAATGGAGTCTTTGGTTTTAGCAGTGCCAGAGGGTTATGAAAAGGAGCCTAGAGATATCATAGCAGAGTGTTAACTGCGTGGACTCAAAAGAGTGACTGCTTGGGTTTAAATCCAGCCCTGCCTCTTACTAGCTGTGTGACTTTGGGCAAGTTACTTAAACTCACTAGACTTCCATTCCATTGTTTATGTGAGATTATTAATAGAGCCTTCCTTTTAGGGCTGTTATTAAACTAAATCAATTATAACTATAACACACAGAATAGTACCTGGTACATGGTAAGCGCTGTGTATTTGCTTGTTAAATAAGTAGAGTCAGCAAGGGGTAATAGCCGAGCTCTCTGTGAGTAGTCATGGTGTGTTTCTCCTTCCAAGAGAACCATCAATCACACCAACTGCAGGCACTTCCTTGTGGATGCTTATAGGACAGATACCAATGCCCAAAAAAGGATGAGATGAGCTTTCCTCACCACTGACTATCCAGAAGAGACAACAAGTGACAACATATAGACCAGATTAACCCCACCATGATTTTGCATAAACTTCTCACTATACCAAAATGCCACACAGGAAAAATTTTAAAAAAAGAAGGCTATTTGAAAGAAAAATCATGAAAGACTGAGCATGCACCCTAAAAAAAAATAGTAATAACAAGTTTTTTCACTTTTTTGTACCCCACTAAGGGCATTTGTGGGTAAAATCAGAGATGAGATTAATTATAGGTAAAAAAAACTTTCTTTAATTATTTTATTCTTTCATTTAATTTTGGCACATCTGAGTCAAGTGTTAAATTCAGATTCCACAAAAATATCTTTTTCTGCTTTGTTTTGTTTTTGGTTTTTGTTTTGTTTTGGTCAATATATATTAAAAGTACAAGTACTGTCATGAGTCATACCAGTGCAAATTTTTCTTTTCCTTGACAAAGTGTGATCTTGATTCTTGAAATGTTTGAGAATTACATTTTGGACCACTTCTTCACCTCTGACGCCCTTCTATCAAACAAGTTGACCTACATCCATTTCATGACTCTCCACTTTAATTTCAAACTCAATCTGGAATCTCCCACAGCAAACATTTCAGAACCATAAAGAAAATAGGGGAGGGGAGAGAGACTGCATAAGTAAAATTTAAATGGCATCATATTTTTTATGTACCTACAAAGATTTTTTAAAATTTTTAAAATATATTTTTCTTTATTTTTGGTTGCGTTTGGTCTTCATTGCTGATTGCTGCGTGTGGGCTTTCTCTAGTTGCGGGGAGCGGGAGCTACTTTTCGTTGCAGTTCGTGGACTTCTCACTGCGGTGGTTCCCTTGTTGTGGAGCACAGGCTCTAGGCACCCAGGCTTCAGTAGTTGCAGCACGCGGGCTCAGTAATTTTGGTTCTCGGGCTCTAGAGTGCAGGCTCAGTAGTTATGGTGCGTGGGCTTATTTGCTCCGCGGCATGTGGGATCTTCCGGGACCAGGGATGAACCCGTGTCCCCTGCATTGGCAGCGGGATTCTCAACCACTGCACCACCAGGAAAATCCTATGTACCTACAAAGTTTTTATATTTTTAGAGAGATTGGAACAATTGTAGTTACCTTTGATTGTCCATACTTATCTCTTTGATAGCTTGAATCAATATTGATGAAATCATTGATATACTATATAAAGCTCCCTGGAATATATTATTAAAACTAATATAAAAATGGAACATTCATTTTGACTTTACAATCTCTGGAAGTTTCTAAATGTTTCTATTTTAGACTTTTTTATTATTGAAGATAATTATGAATTTCTAAAAATTAGTTCAATAAAATATACGTTTTTCTGCTTAAATAGGAGAAAATTCCTGTGAAGTCTAAACACTTTTATATTAGTTTAATTTTAGCAAAATAACAAATTAATTAAGTCATGTTTATATTATTAACAATGGTAATCATTATTTGGCTTTTAGTAATATACTAATCCATTACAGCCACTCATGTTAGCAAGACCAGGATAATATTATTGGCTTTAATTCCATAGTATGTATGAATCTCCACCCTTCTCAGTAAATAAAGCAAAAGAAAATCTAAAATCTAGCATAGGAACATTCTTCACAATAGAGAGACATGACTCTTCTTTTAAAAAAAGAAAAACTCTTTTGTTGAATAGTGTTTTACAATTTTCACAGCATTTGTACATACCTCATAAAACTTCTAAAAGTAAGGTTTTCTATCTCGCTTTCTCCTAGTATGGTAACTATTTGACAAGACTAAGCAGATATAAGAGAACAGGTTAAAAACAGAGTAATTAAGTAACTTGTCCAAGGTCATCCCAATAGTTAATAAAGGAGATCAGAATAAAAACAAAAATCTTTGGATTAATGTAACATACATATAATTGACTAGATGATAGTTAAACAGGAAAAACACAATGAGAAAGCAAGCCAAGGGCTTTTAACCCCCGTTTATGCAGCTGTGACATGTGATAGTGACTCTCAGGAATGAATTAAAAGGACAAAAACAAGCTGCAAGATCATAGTTACCTGCTTAAAACAGGCTAGCTTTTCACTTTTTTCATTGCAACAGTAACAGCCATTCTCAGGAGATGCAGTGTTTTTGTTTAAGGAATTTTATAGAAAGCATTAGCACAGAACACTCACATTCAAATGGAATACTTAGGCAGCTTCACTGCCAGCATTTACCAGAATAGAAAATAGGACAATGAACAGGCAGAAAGAGAAAACAAACAAACAAATAATGTAGGCACTGAGATTTATTTAATACTATTAAGAAGCTCTCTATGTTAAAACACTCCATTTGGACCAAATCCAAGACCACCCCACAGTACAAATGGTGTGCAGGGTCAGGACAAATGGTCTGCAGAATCAACAGACATGACCCCATTGGTACGGCAGCCCTCCTATAGACCATCTTCTTAGTAACTGGAATCCCCAATCTTCCACCCAATTAACCCTGATTCTGCTCTCCAGGCCTGTGCAGATCTCTTTTCCAGGGCAGTCCTCCAGAGGGTAGACTTCTGAGGCCCAAGGGAGGGCCCAAAGGATGTTTTTCTGGGAAAGGGGATTGGATAGAACTTGGAGGTCCACATGTGACTGCTTGGGACCTTTTATCATGTAGGATGGAGTCAAAGGTAGGATAAGATTTCCTTGCATTTTCAGGTTCCAGCATGGAACTCCAAAGACTACTAGAATTTCAATCTTTAACCTGGTCTTCCCAGTCATTATGAAGGTATATTTCCAAGGTAGAAGGTTAGATATATTGTATTTAATGATTTTATACCTTGATTTAAAGCTTTTAAATATTTAGACATGGGATATACAGCCCTCCCTTGGTACTCTTGACCCAGACTCCAAAATTGTCAGGCGTGGGTAGGTCTTCAGACTTGTACTGGGTGGGCCAAAATGTTCGTTTTTATTTCCATAAGATGGCTCTAGTAGCCCTTAGCTGTATTTAACTTCATTTGAAACAATTTTGTTAGATTGTATGTGACAGCTGTCATAGCAACGTGCATTTAAAAACAAAAGAGACTTATCAAATCGGTGAATTTTTGTATAGACATTTTAATATTGAAGATGGAAGAGAAAAAGCAACATTTTCATCATATTATGCTTTATTATTTCAAGAAAGGTAAAAACACAACTGAAATACAAAAAAAAGATTTGTGCCAGGTATGGAGAAGGTGCTGTGACTGATCGAACGTGTCAAAAGTGGTTTGCAAAGTTTAATGCTGGAGATTTCTCACTGGACAACACTCCATGGTCAGGTAGACCAGTTGAAGTTGATAGCGATCAAATCAATACAAAAATTGAGAACAATCAACATTATACCACGTGGGAGATAGGCGACATACTCAAAATATCCAGATCAAGTTTTGAAAATCATTTGCACTAGCATGGTCACGTGAATTGCTTTGATGTTTGGGTTCCACATGAGTTAAGTGAGAAAAACCTTCTTGACCATATTTCCACATGTGATTCTCTACTGAAACGAAATGAAAATGTTCCGTTTTTAAAACAAATTGTGACAGGTGATGAAAAGTAGATATTGTACAACAGTGTGGAATGGAAGAGATTGTGGGGCAAGTGAAATGAATCACCACCAACCATACCAAAGCCCGGTCTTCATCCAAGGAAGTTGATGCTGGATATATGGTGAGACTGGAAGGGAGTCCTCCATTATGAGCTCCTTCTGGAAAACCAAACAATTAATTCCAACAAGTACTGCTCCCAATTAGACCAACTGAAAGCAGCATTTAAAGAAAAGCATCTGGAATTAGTCAACAGAAAACACATAATCTTCCATCAGGATAATGCAAGACCACATGTTTCTTTGGTGACCAGGCAAAAACTATTACAGCTTGGCTGGGAAGTCTGATTCATCTGCCGTATTCACCAGGCATTGCACCTTCAGATTTCCATTTATTTCATTCTTTACAAAATTCTCTTAATGGAAAAAACTTTAATTCCCTGGAAGACTGTAAAAGGCACCTGGAACAGTTCTTTGCTCAAAAATATAAAAGGTTTTGGGAAGATGGAATTATGAAGCTGCCTGAAAAATGGCAGAAGGTAGTGGAACAAAAGGGTGAATACATTGTTCAATAAAGTCCTTGGTGAAAATGAAAAAATTGTCTTTTATTTTTTCTTAAAAAACCAAAGGCACTTTTTGGCCCACCCAATAGTTACTGTACATCTAATATCAGTTCTTCCATTTTAATATCTTGATCCCCAGTGCGACCATTTGATTCTGTTTTAATACCATCAATTCCCAATGCAATCTTCTTAGTACAAGACCCTGATTATTTCCCACTTGGCCTATGGCACCTGCTTAGAATGTGATCTCCCCATCCTCATCTCATTCTTCTTCCAAGCCAGGCTTCTACCTTGCTGGCTAATTATATTTAATTAAAATTAATTAGCATAAAATCTGATTAATAATATTCTGTATCTTAAAAAAATATGATTCTCCCCGATTGAAGGGCTACATTCAAACTCTTTAACATGGGACAAAAAAGCATATTTGAGAGTCTCATGTTTGCCCATTCTCTGTGGTCTCTCAGCCTCCATGTCTTTTTTTCTTTTTTAGTTTATTTATTTATTTATTTATTTATTTTGGCTGCCTTGAGTCTTTGTTGCTGCACATGGGCTTTTTCTAGTTGTGGTGAGCGGGGGCTACTCTTCATTGTGATGCATGGGCTTCTCATTGCAGTGGCTTCTCTTGCTGTGGAGCACAGGCTCTAGGCACTCAGGCTTCAGTAGTTGTGGCATGCAGGCTCAGTAGTTGTGGCGCATGGACTTAGTTGCTCCACAGCATGTGGGATCTTCCCGGACCAGGGATCGAATCCGTGTCCCCTGCATTGGCAGGTGGATTACTTAACCACTGCGTCACCAGGGAAGTCCCTCCATGTCTTTGCAGGTATTGCTGCTTCTACCTGGAAACTCTTTTCTATTTTCTCAGCTTGAATAAATCTTATCCTTCAAGATTCAGTTTGTGTCTTCTGTCCTCTGGGAAGCTTTGCCTATGTAACTCAGACTAAGATAGGTACCCATTCTTTGTGCTCCCACCTGTGCATTTTTCCATTAGCACTCAATATTGTTATTGATTTTCTTGTCTGTCAACTCTAGAGGCTAAACAATTTGAGATTAGAGGATGTGTTATTTCACTTTATTCATAAAATCATTTACAAACATTTGCTCAGATCTGCTCCAGTCCATATACTGTGCAAGTAACTATCCATGTAATGATAAAATACACAGGTCCTGCCATTGTGGATGCAACAATAGAGAATAGTTACAGTCACTAGACACTGAAATGTGGGTTTAGATGGAATTAAGTATAGGTTGTCATGGCAACTCAGAGGAAGGCCACCCAATTCATCTGCCTGGAAGAGAAGGCGTCCTACAGAAAGTGGGCCTGGGCTATGACCTGCATAGGATGAGTGACTGGTAGGCCCAATGTCTGTTGTGTAACATGCATATAGGATACTCTTCATAATCACTACTTTGGAACAATCAAGAATGCAACAAATTTGGTGTGCCCTAGGGTGGACTGCACAAGTTATAGAAACAAACAAGGTAGAGCCAGAGGGATGAAAGAAAAGGTCCTTATCAGAATTAGGACAAAGTGACTGTCTAGCCACTCTAAGCTGAGAAAGCATATTCAGTAGAGTCAAAGTAGGGGCTGGGAAAATGTGTAAACCATTTATCTCAGCATTTCAGAAATGAGGTAAAGTCTGTACAAGCTGTTGCAGCATCCATTCCTATTCAAACGGCTTGAGTTTATAAATGAACAATATACATACAGTACAATTCACAAGCTATGTTAAAGAAAGTAACTAATTTACTTCAACTTTTTGGTTCATTGGAATAGAAGTTTACCCTTTCCTTACCTCTGAAATACGATGAAAAAAAAATGTGCGGGAAAAAATAATCCAAAAAACAGTAACTGTGAGTGAGTGTTGCTTTAATCAGTTACATGTTGGAATAAATTAGCAATTCCTAATGTCTCTCCATACACAGATTTATGGTAATTGCATAGGACTGTTTAAAATTCATTCTATATGATGAGTTCAGGTTTTGTCAACTATTTCTTGATTATGCTCATAACATAGTGCATCAATTTAAAAATACCAGTTATTGTTAAGAGATGGAAGTATACTAGTTAAAACTGACATAAATTTGCAGCCCACGTTCCGCTCCCCCCTCTTTTTTTTTAAGGATGAGATGATCAGTAAATGGAACCTTGTACTGAATGAAGCAGAAAATGTGGCCATTCCTGTTTAAACATGTCATGGTTAGCATGGCCTCTTCCTTTTCTGAGCAAATTACAATTTGGGGATATATAAAACTAGCCCCTAGTGAATCTTTGAGTAAATATAATTGGATCTATAATAAATCATACCATGAGAATAAGGCTTTGCTTACATGACTACTGCTGATTTTAGTGATGTCATTTCCCAAAGCAATCTTAATAGTTATACTGGTGGATCATATTGAGTACAGTAGATTTAATGAGTTAGTTCAGGCCATGCCTTGGACCTAAGTCAAACATTTTGTCAATGTAATTCACTAAAGACACCCTGTATAAAAAACATTTTTTGTATATAATCAATAAACCTTTCTGAATATATATTGAAGGAGAAGAAAATCTTAAATTTGTTTGAAAATATAATTTGGGAATGGATGTCAAGGGCCAATCAACTCAATTCAGCACACAGTTAATATATTTAAGCAAGTGTTCCTTAAAATTTACACAGTTAAATTTCTTTGATAAAAAACTTGTCCTTGTATGTTTCATAAATTTTAAAAAGGCTAACTAAATATATTAATATTTGAGCCACTGTTTACAATATTTTCTGAAGAATATGTTTCAAAATCTACACATTTTGCTTTCACTTGAAAAAAATTCCTATTTATTTTTTCGAAGTGGAAGCCTACATAGTTTGAATTATTGTTCCATTATTTTCTGCAATAGACAAATTGAACCTTGCTTTCTAATCGTGATTTGTACAGCTGTTTTATGTGTGCTTACATTCAAATTTTATACCCTACTCTGTTTATAACCTACTGTATAATAGTTGACTCCTAGATTAATGTGTTTTCATAGCAAGATTCAACAAAGGATTTAATATGGACTCTAAAATTCAGACAGATATTAACATTTTCATGATATCTTAATGTCTGCATGTAGTTTATTGAAACAGTAGTAAATTCACGATAACGTAAATTCCAAGAGTTTTCATTAGAAATGATAAAAGTTAAAGTGTCTTTGTCTTTAGTTGTGACATATTTTACAATGAGTACATTATTGTCTCAAAATTAAGGAATACAAAGGAAAACAATTTATGAAATGTGTTCTTTCTTAAAATATTTACACTATAATAAAGAATCAAACTGGAAGAAAAACATCAAGCAGAAATCTTTTAAGTGTTATAAAACATAACATTTTAGTGCAATAATTTCTCTTACTGTTTGTTATATATAAGAACTGTATTTCCAGTATTATTTGAAATGAATTTCTGCTTAGTACTACAAATATTTTTAAACAAAAATTTGAACATTTCTTTATTTGCAGTTGTTCTTTTTGTTTTGTGTATAGACAGGAAATAAAAGAAAATTATAAGGCCATTTTATATTTCTATATCTGAATTTATTTTCGCTGAAATTACTCCATCAATTGGTAAGAATTGTCCACATAATTCTCAGTAGATAAGCTGGAAGGTGAGTTACATAAAGAACTCAACCATGTAAAAATTTTCTTGTAAGCCTGAAGCTATTTTCTATATAGATTTCTAAAACTACTTTTGAAGATAAATATTTGTTCTCCTTGTATTAATTGTGGTAGGTGTATTTTTCTACCTAGCCTCTCATAGTTCTTTTTAATAGGTCTAAATTAACTGTTAAAAATGTTGAACTCGATTAATAATCAGTAGTTAAAATATAAAATTAGATTTAATTTTTTTGCAGTATTAAACTTTCAGCAAGAGTAATGTATAACTTATATGACATAGGATATACAAACTTAATGAAGTGAATATTTATTTTCATTTCCTAAGATATCCATCCCAGTGTGGTTCCTAGTTACTAGAGACAGTGGGCTCTTAGGAAACAGTCACAGGCTTCTTCCTGCACATAATATGGAGATTTGAGAGCATGATCTCACATCAGTGGGATCACTCACAGCCCCCGGAATGATTTCTCTGTCATCTTCCATTTTATACCCCACAATGCTGCTTGGGTGATCTTCTACAATTTAAATCTGTTAATGTCAGCCTCTAACTTAAAGTACCATTGAGTTGGATTTGATAGTCTAATCTGAGGGACATACAGAAACAAGCTAGTCAATTGCATATCCTGCCTTTTGCACATGTTCATTCATGTCTCCTCTGATGTTTTGCCTATTCTGCTCCCCATTCCTAGAAAAAAGTATCTCCATCCTGCTTGGCTCTTGTGCATCCTTCAACACTTAACTCATGTGTCATTTTGTCTGGGAAGCCTGCCAGTCCTCATCCAGACAGAGTTAGTTGCCCTTGCTCTGTGTGCACAGAAGCACTCACTGGGGTTTGAGGTGTGAAAATAGTTTGCCAGAAGAAATCTTACAATATTCATAAGGCTCAAGTCTGTCTTCATATTTCTGGGCATCTCAGTTCCTCAGAATAGCCCTATCCCTGGGTAAGATGTTTCTTCCCTGACTCCAGTGGCTTTTGCTTCAATCAAATTCCTTACAGAAAACATGAGCCAACCTCCAGAGTCAGTCTTGCTTTGGCTGGTAGAAGAGGTGGGTTGAATCTGGAATTAGCCAAGTCAATAAATCCCTTCTCTATGAATGGGGAATGGGGATACAGAAACATTTTAATGAGTAATTTTTTGTTGTTGTTATCTGTTTGTTTTGGCCTGTACATCTAACCTATAAACTCAGGAGATTTGGGCTACTATGTTTTGCTTTTTTTTTTTAAGTTTTTTTTTTTTTTTTAAGGGGGGAAGAAAAAATGTATATTTACAGAGTTTGTTATTTTAACCTTTTTTTTTTTTTTTTTTTTTTTTTTTGCGGTATGCGACCTCTCACTGTTGTGGCCTCTCCCATTGCAGAGCACAGACTCCGGACGCGCAGGCTCAGCGGCCATGGCTCACGGGCCCAGCTGCTCCGCGGCATGTGGGATCTTCCCAGACCAGGGCATGAACCCGTGTCCCCTGCATTGGCAGGCAGACTCTCAACCACTGCACCATCAGGGAAGCCCTAACCTTCTTATTTACCATATCTGGTTCTTTTTATTTTTACTATAGATTTAAATCACCACCTGGTGTCATTTCCTTATCCCAATACAGTTTTGATCCCATCCAACTGTGTTATATTTCTGTTACCAAATGCATTATATTTCACTATGTTTTAGGCCTAACATTACAATTATATACATATTGTTTATACAATTGCTTGTAAAATCAGTTCAGAAAAGAGAGAAGAAATATGCATTTCTTCTGTCTTTTATAATCACGTGATTATCTTTACTGGTGCTGTTGTTTTGTTTTGGGAGTTGGTTTTCAGAGGTGACTTGCTATCAGTCTGAAGAAATTCCTTTAGTACTTCTTGTAAGGTGGATATTCAAGCAACAAATTCTTTCAGCTTTTATTTATCAGGAAATCTCTTTGACTTCTTGTCTCGATTGCTTCTGATAAAAATAGTTATTTTTTAAAAATCAGAATTCTTTTATGTGATGAATTATTTTTCTCTTGATACTTTCAAAAGTTATTTTTATTTTGTTTTGTTTTGTTTGTCTTCGAATTTCAGCATTTTTAATGTGATGTATTTGAGTGTGATTGCTTCTCCTTCTTAGAAGAACAGCCATCTTGGCAACACTGACTCAATGTGAAACTCCTGTGAGGAGCTGGTGTGAGAGGAGTGAGGGGATGGGTTGTGTTTCACATTCCATAGACTCTTGCTGTTCTTACTGAGATTTAGTAGATTTTCTAAACAAATGTTTCTTCATTTGCTGTATGCCCTTATGACAACTTCCAGAGACTTTAAGTGTTGGTTATTTTTATAATTTTCACAAGTAATGGTTATTTCCCAGAGGAATGAGTCCATAGGGTTCCTTGTATACATGTCATTGACATCCTGCCACTGTTTTTAAGTGTTCCTGAGAGAGATAGAAGCTATCTATCTAGAGATACAAAAGGAATCAGACATGCAGAAAAAGGAAGAAATGAGAAAGAGAGGGAAACATTTCTTTGGGGTCCCTATGATTTTCACATCCTGGGTTTAGTCTGGGAGACTGAGCTGCCTTCTCGCTACCGTATTCTGTGAGACACTGATGTCTCTTTAAAACACACCACCCTTTTTTACTGGGATTAATGTTACTTGTGGGCAACGAAAGGTGCTCTAACCAAGTAAATAATTTATGAATTCAACCATAGAAAGTTTGAAAGCCAAGTAGTAAGGGGTATGGATTCAAGGATGACACTGCCAACAGAGATTTGTTTATGAAGTTCATTTTATAACATTCTAAACTTCCCAGAGTTTTCTTGTAGAAAAGAACTCTTCTGATAATCGTTACTCACTAGGTGTATGACCTTGGAAAGCTTCTTGTCTCAATTTTTCTATCTGTAAAATAGATGTAATAATAGTATTAATCTAATAGAGCTGTCGTGAAACCTAAATGAATTAAGGCATATAAAGTACTTTTACCAGTGCCCAGCATAGTAAGCATTCAAGTCTAAAATTCCTTTAGCAAAACTTTGGGGACAGTTTCCTTAACACTTGAAATAGTTATAATAAAAACAATAGTGTGACTGCATTAATACACTGATAATATCTATTATTTTTGTTTTAATTACATCAATTAAATCATTTAATAAATTTAATTCTACTTAACTAGATTCAAGGCAGGACCCTAATGTCCCATACTGTTTGTTACTAAACACTGAATCCCACATAAAATTCTCAAGTCAATTGCTTCTAAAAAAATTTCTAGTAGTATTTCACTTTTAATTATAATAAAATTAAATAACTTTTTTCATACCCATTTAACTGCATTTAACCATATTCAGTCATATCTGTTCAGTATTTGCTGAATGATAGCTATTGAAAAGATATAGCTGCATGGTCAAACCATAATCTATTCTGGTAAAGTGGGACTGTAGTTAAGTTGACAAGAGAGAATATCATCATTCTAGATGATGTCAGTGCACATCCATATTCTGGGAAAATTATTGTTATTCTAAACAGACAGTTTTAGAATCTGACAAGTTACGTAGTTACATCAGTGAAGGACCTGATGGATTTTCTTACTCCCTTACTGAAATTTTTCAGTTACTTAGTCATGTAAGTAAAAGTGTGCCATGTGAGTAAGACCTATAAAGTTGAAGAAATCTTTGCTGTTTATAGTATGCTATTAAATATACAATTTTTCATAGAAAACTATCAAGTCTTTATCCGTATATCAGCTTTAAAGTGAGGTTTTTTTTTTAAAGATGTTTATTAAAGAATAAATTGTGGAAATGGGAGAAGGCTGGATATAAACAGCAGCAAAATGCAATAGTTTCTTTTAGTAACCTTTAATCCTCAATTTATTTTTTTCCATTGTGATGATTTTCTTCATAATCTTGAAATGAATCTTAAAAAAAAACTATTGAAAAATTTAAAATAAAGTCCTAAAATTTTATTCTAGTTTTACATAAAAAATCCATGAAAAAATATTTAATGCCAGGTCTGTGTTGATTGTAAAGGATGTAAAATGCACTAAAATGTATTTAGAATAGAATAGAATTCCTTTTTTGCCTACCTTGTCTACATATTGTAATTATGGGCATTATTAAGAGTACAGATTAAAGACAAAGCACCACATACACTTCATAATTTCAGAGATATCAAGCTATCCAAATGAGCGCCAAATCCTGATACTTCCATAATGCAAACAAGTCATTTCCCTTAATATATTTTGTGTCTTTATATCATCAAGTTTCCCCCTCTGAGAATGGAGGAAACAGACTATAAATCAAACAAATAACTTTTGCATGATAGATTGTGAAAAACATTTGATCTTTTGATCTTGAAACCACACAGCCAAAATGCTTTTACCTCCTGGCTTGAGTCCCAGACTCCAAGTGTCATTCAAAGGAAACATTTTCATGATATAGTGTTTGATATTGTACATCCTTTTCTAAATCTCTGGTTTTTTTTTTTACTATTGGATTTCTTTACAAGTTTTCTTACAAAAAGCAGCAGAATATGTTACCAGAAGGGAAAAAAATATGAAACTAATTAAAACATGATTTCTTCAGGACATCTCAGCTGTAAAAACAGCTAAGACATTGGAGAGAAAGAGAGAGAGAGAGAACTAAAATTAAACAATGTAACAAAATCGCTCACTGTTAACTACTAGCTATGCACACAGGTTTATGCTCAGTCCCTGGACACAAGTCAATCCACCATATCTGTGAACATCATGAATACTTGATAAACCCACAGCAGCAATACCAGATTAAAAACTGTGTTAACGTTTGCACAAGCAGAACTGCCCAAGGATTTTAACTATCCCAGGGCTGTAACACCACAAAATAGAACATGAGTCTCCTTTTTCTTATGACTTCTGAAATTTCCATTAACTTTTCATACTCAAAAAATGAAAGATATTTTAATTTGCATCTGTTCATTTATTGTTATTTTAAATATCATTTGTTCATACTGAAATGGGTAAAACTATAAGGATATGAAATGAATAGCCATGCTAGCAACTACATTTAATAAATATATATTTTTCTGGGCATTGGGCAAATTTGTATATTACAAAATTAAAACATGTAATATGGAATAGTAAGTATAATTTGAGCAAGCCCACTAGTTCTTTAATTCATAAAATTTGATATATTTAAAATAAGTATATAGAGGAATTATTTATATATATATAGTACTTCCTACTTTATTGAGAAATTACATGAACTTTGTTCACATTAAGTTATAAAATATTCAAACAAAAACATTTAGAAAAACCTCGAGAAAAATACATTTGTAAGTCTCAAATGTTTATTAATTTTGGAATAACATACATTTGTTAATTTACTGTTAGTTAAAATATGTATTTCTTATAATGCAGTTTTGTAGACTAAGAACTTGGGACACATGACATTTAGTCTCAGCTTTCTGTCTGCCTAACTGAGTAGCAAACAGATTTGCCTCTGTAGGTCTCAGTTTCCTGATTGGGCGATTTAAAAACTGTATGTCTCCTATGTATACAAGCAAATTATTGTTGGTATCAAGAATACCACTGTAGTCACATCCTGCCTTTTGAGTTCAAGCTACAAGACTTCATTCTCTGCAAAACTATTTTTGATGAGGTGTCTTTGGTCATATTGGTACAGAATCTTGCATTGTTAAGGGTTATTCTAGAACTATAGCAACATTTGAGGCAGATAGACTTTATGATAAGGCATGATAAGGTAGATAAGTTAAAATTCTTGCATCCAGCTGAGCAAGCTAAAAGCTATAGAAAAGAAAAACTCGTAACTTAGTAGACAGTGCTTTTGGACTTTCCTGGGAGAGCTGGAAAATGCCGCTTGCTAGAGAAATTACAGTCTGTGAGGCAGGAGCCAATCAATACCTCTTAGAGTGGAGAAATTTAGAGTGCACTTGCCATTCAGAGACATTTGGGAAATCAGAAGCAGGTCACAGAGGAGGAAAGGAAAACCACAGACACTAAAATTAAAAGCAGAAGAATGAGGAGATTCTCAGAAATAATTAGTTGATTACACACAGTCATGGTGGAAGAGGTGAATTATTCAGCCAGTCAGGAATTGCTGGGAGCTGAATTAATGGTCATTGAGACCTTGAAAGCATGATCAAATTTTAAACCACTGACAAATTTTTTAAATTCTCGTTTCTGGTTCTTAAAATAAGTACAGTCTGCATCAGTGAAAGTCCTGGCAGGAAACAGAAACCACGCTTAACTGGAATTTTGAAGAGAAGCTAATGTGTGTGTGTGTGTGTGTGTGTGTGTGTGTGTGTATGTGTAATGTAAGCATACACACACACACACACACACACACACACACACACACACACACACACACATCAACAATCCTCCAGGCACTAGCAGCAGCAGGAAGCCACCCATACCCCTGAAGGGACAAGGAGAGAAAACTATGTCACCAGAGCTAGTTGAGAGCCAGACCACTGAAATGAAGCAGTTTCACAGGAGCTTTTGACCAACCTAGAGGGATCAACCACTGTTGGAACAAACAGGGAGGAAATGGGGATGAAATATCCTGAACTCTGTCCTCAAACCCTCAGATCTTTTGTCTGAGCCTCCCCTTTGTCAAATCCACTTGGAATGCAGAGGACAGGAGAGGCTGGGTGATGTAATTTGCAAGAATCCATCTCTTAGAGCGATAAACAAGGCAGAGGATGTAAGGAATGAGAGTATGTATGTGTAGGGAGTGGCAAATTAGAGGTGGGAATAAAGGTATCCAGTCCAACTAGAATAATCTTTTGGAATCATTAAGTGGTTGAGTCATTAAGCTTTTTGATTAATATATAAGAAGGAAAGCTTTATATTGACTTCCACTCTATTGTATTAATTTAATAAAATTCCAAAAAGAATGGGCTTAACCATACATTTTATCATAGGCATAAAATATGAAATTTAATCTTTGGAAATTAATATTCTGAAAATTAAATATCTATAACATCCCAATTTCATTATCAGGTATAATATATAGAATACATATATTTATGCACATACATATTATGTACCATGCAAATATCCCAATAATTAAATTACATTTTATATATATATATATATACACACATACACATATATATATACGATTTTGTTTCTTCAATATATTCTATTCCCAATGGGAAATCACTTAGAAAAAACAGAGTTCACTGAAGTTGACTCCTAGGGTCAAATGTCTTTGGATCTTGTATAAGGTCAAGTGCGTTATGTGAGTGTTAACACAGGAGCAAAAGAGCTTCTAATAGTAAATGAAATAGTTTCAAAGAGTCCAAAATGTAGGGACAAGAACTAGTGATTCATTCTACTAAAGAGTGATGATGTTTGTAGAGCAAAAGAGATGTATTGACTTATTTACTGATTTGATTTATTGGTTTGGAATGATTTTTTACCCAAGAAGCATTCATGAATGTGCCACAAATACAATCAGAGAAAATGCAGCATCTGCAGCTTGGCAGAGAGTGAAGCTCAGCAGGCAGCTGCGAGTGAAGAGGATTTAACAAAGAAGAATGATTTTTGTAGCAGAAATGTATTACACAGCACAGCACTGTTCTGAGTCAATAATGATGACTAATGAAGACGGGATGAGAATTAGAGTAGCCAACCTGTGAAGTGAATACAGCAATAGAGAATGAAAAGACACCATGTAACTATAGCTGTTTTTTTTTCCCCCAAACATGGAGTATTACGGAACAAAAATTGGTGAATGGGGAGGAAGTCACACAAAATAAGCAAAATAAATAATGCATTTCAGTTTGAACAGATATGCAGATAACATACATTTATTACACTATAAATGAATAAAGTAATTTATAAATAATGTAAAATATTAAGGCCCCAATTGATGACTCAGGTAGAGTTGATTGCAAGAAATCATAATAACAAAAAAAGAGCAGCTGATTCTTGATAAATGATTCTAGAAAATGAATTCATTAGAAAGGTATTGGACAGCCCATAGTATCTCCAGATATCCAGAGAACCAGGTTTAGAAACAATTACCAGAACCAGAAACAATTACCAGAACCAGCAACCAGAAACAATTACCAAATCATTATGTAGATCTGGCCAACCAAAGACGTAACTGTCCTTATCTCTGGAAACCAGATGATGCCTCATGAGACAGAGTCATAGGAACTGCCCCTAGCGATGCAGCCATGCCGAGATTGGCCTCTGGATTTAGTGGCCGTCACTCCAGACCCATCACCAGAAAGCATTTTGTCATGCCCATTCTTCTTTAGGTCACTAGCTTCTGTTTCAGAGTCAATGTTCGATTGGCAGAACCTTAGTCAGGTGTTTGTACTTTAACTGTAAAGAACTGGGAAACTGAGCATCTAGTATATTCTGGATATGCCTCATTAGCTGGGGGAGTCTTCATAGTATGGAGATTCCAACGTCGAATGGACAAAGAATGGCAAATGGGTTTTGAAGCAAAGAAGTAAATACTAGAACTAAAATACCCTTGGACGTGACTATTCTTGATGCAAAAGGGCTTATACATGGAGAAGTCTTATGCTATGAAGATCACCATCATTCTATGGTTCTTCTTACCATCAAATGTATGTAACTGAATTGAATTACTGTTGCAATCTTGATTTTTCTAAAGATTAAACCTGTGTTGATGGATTAGCTAAGTGACCTAATTAACCATTGGCTTTTGAACCATATATTAATTAAAATATAATAATAGTCGTTGCATTGCTTATTATTACCTGATTTGATGTTTCTGGCCAAATCATATTCCATTCAGTATATATGCCACATAAACCAACTTCTGCAATTTCATTTAAAATTCTCACTCTCTAGGGACTATTTCTTTTATAATGGTAAACAAACTCATATCTGTCCTGTAGTACCTTATTTCTTGATCTACCATTGTACTACTCTCTCATCAGTAACATTTTTAGTTGTACAATGTTTATCTCTACTTTTTGTCCTTCAGTGAGACACTTCTGAACAACTTGGAACATGAGTATTTCTCTTACCACTTCACTGAATATATTTTCAAGGGGAGTAATCAATAACTGTCATGTTGGTGAATCCAGTGGACTTTTTAGTTTTCCTCCTTCACAATTTTCATCATTTTGTTTACATTGTCCAATTCATCCTAGATACTTTCTTCCCTTGGATTCTATGTTACCTCATAGAACTTACGTTCTGTTTGCCTTCCTACCTCTGTGGTCACTAATCTGGGCTCTTTTTTCTCTGTTCACCTTCTGAATGAAAATATCTTCACAGATATTAATCCTTATCCTCTTCTTTACAGAGACACCTTTGGTCATTCTTCCATAGAAGAGTTTGTAAAGTCATTAACAGTCTAGTCTAAGCATGTAAATTCTCCTTCCAAGCTCCTGTTCCATTTCTATAAGCATTTCAGATTAATAATTTCTAAGATCGAATTCATCACATTTTCTCCCAAACCTGCTATTCCTACTGATTTAGTATTGTATATACTTTAAGTTTTGAGAGAAACCTAGTTGCAGGAAATCGGGTAAAAATAGCTATCTACTGAATCTTAATCTCACTCCACAGAGCCAAAGATTCTGTATTTGTGTGACTGTTATGTATGTTAAATTTTCCATGGATGATAAACATAATGCCTGGAAGAGAACATAGGATGCTAAAAAATAGAGAATGAGAAGTTTATTTGACCTATTATCTATCAGCAAGAACACAGCATTTTATAATTTGTATTTATATCTTATATGTAAAATATATACTTCATATTTTAAAACTATAGTATCCACTGTCCTTTTATTCAGTTTTTTCATGAACCAAGTGATGAAATTGGTACCCTATCTTCCAAGAGTTTGCGGTTATAAAAATTTCAAAATTTCCAACCGCAAATATCATATCTGAGAGAATTTTTGCTGCTGGTCAGCATTTTATGGTATTCAATTTATTCTGATTTTAGTAAAATCCCCCAGTGTTCTCCTAGTGACACTTCCTCTTCATCATTTTTTTTATCCCTTCAAGACATTACACACTTACACGCCTGCATGCCACATGTACACTGCTGCCATGAACCTTTTTACTGAACACTATTCATTCGTTTGCCTTCTGACTGAAGAACTGAATATAATACTCCATATGTATTCATTCTACTAGAATGATTTGCAATCCTAGACATCTGCAGTATTTCCCAGGTATTTATAAGTTAAACCAGCTAAAGCATAACATTTCAGCTATGACATAAATTTAGTAAAGTCAGAGCTGTCTAAAATAAGCAAAAGATAGTAATCAAGCTCAATTAACATATTGATCAACTTCTGTTATAATAATTGCATAAACGTATAAATAAGATTTAAGTATTTTATTTCTCAAAGCTTCTGGGATTTGTCACTGAACTGCTCTCTCAAAGTCCAGCTACTGAGATGAGCCATTAAAACTTGTGAGAATGAATAATGTGCCGTTTCATTCCTACTTGTATGATAAATTTTAGAAAGGCAAAATTTTTAAGTGCATTTTCTTAATAATGAATATGAGAACAATGTCATTGCTACTAATATTTCGGGGCTAAAATTGTCAGTCATTGATTGCCTTGTATAATTTATCAGGTAAAGTGATTGCTAACAGGTATGCACAGAATAGTTGTTATGAATTTGAGCAATTCTGTTAGAATTTTATGTTGAGAAGCCCACATTCCTCTAACAGATAAAAACACACTATTTCCAGTGGGATTCAAATATTAGTTGTAGGTAAAGAAACTCAGCAGAAAGATGATGTAGTGAATATGTTTTTCATCTCTTTTTTATTTAGTTTCCCTGGGATAAAAAAAGAAACATTGGATTCTGAGTTGGCTTATTTATTCCCTGCAACAGAAAACATAGTTTTGTGCATATAAAATTATGAGCTGGTGGCCAAACGAGCAGTGACATTGGAAAGAAAAATGTAAAGGAGTTATTCCTCTTTTCTCTCTCTTTTCTTCCTATCAATAAAATTACTTTGAACATTAAATTAAAAGTTTTATTAGCCATAAGTATACATTAATCATGGTTTTTAGAATGTGAACAATATAAAAAGGCAATATATACCATATAAAAATGCAAAATAAATGTGCCTCCACCCAGGCAGATTTCCACCTGTTCCCAGCCACATCCACCAAAGCGACTTTACACTGTTTCTATTTTTATACTTTTTTTTTGTGTGTGTGTGGTATGCGGGCCTCTCACTGTTGTGGTCTTTCCCGTTGCGGAGTACAGGCTCTGAATGCGCAGGCTCAGCGGCCATGGCTCACGGGCCTAGCCGCTCTGCGGCATGTGGGATCTTCCTGGACCGGGGCACAGAACCCGTGTCCCCTGCATCGGCAGGCGGACTCTCAACCACTGCGCCACCAGGAAAGCCCCATACAGGAGCTTTGAAGCAAGAATTAGGCTGAAATGACCAGGCTTTTAAAACACCTGCATTAGTCAGACTTGTGGCTATCAGGTGTGACTGTCCTGGGAAGGGGCATGGTTTTGGACAAGGCAACTCTTGCCTCTGGGCATTATCTGAGAAGGCTGACAGCACTTCCCACAGCGGAGACAACAAATCCATCCATGAAAGGTGACCTCGCAGCATATCACAGTATCTGCCACATCCTACCATGTGTCCGTCACTCATATCTATCCAACCTAGGACCCTCATTCAAAATCCTACCCCACTAAAATCTCCCCATGCATGCAGTAGGAATTATTGTAATTGTAGTCTGAGTCAGTTCAGAAAGGCCTTGAGTTGGTCTTGGTTTTAGATTGAAACAAGTGTTAGTTTTTCATTACTAATTAATTTCAGTAATTGTTTGACATAGACTATTTATCAGCACAGTTCATGGTAATGCATATTTGCTTTGACTGCTTTTTCTTTTTTTCGCTTGTACTTTTTTCAGTACTAAACTTTTTGTAATGTAAGACATATTCATTTTCTTGCCTTTTTTTCTTTTTTTTCAACTGAGACAAGACGTTTGGGACCGCTAATTTTCAAAAGAATTCAAGGACCCTCAGAGAAAATACACTGGGGAAGAGAAAATCCTAGGGAAGAACTTGCTTATGTCTATGCTATTTATACTGATTCATGGGAGCCCTTCCCCATGGTAAGGGTGAAAAAAAATGTGGCATTTAAACCTTAGTCAGAGAAAAGCCAGCTGTTTTTTTTTGTTTGTCTTTTTTTTATTTTGAAAGGAATGGATTTTGAGATCCAAATATAAGATCATATAAATATGTGTTCACTATAAAATATTTCTATTGCATAAAATGCACTGATTAAAATCTCTCAGAACAAAGGAAAAATGTCAGATTTTACCACAAAATATGCCACTGTACACATGTTTTCTAAGACCAGAACTACAAGTTACAGAAACAGTAACTTACTAGATCTGCTTTATGTATCTGTTTCTTATATAATTAAAAGTAGAGAGATGGATGATGGATAAATTAGAAGTTTGGGATTAGCAGATGCAAACTACTATATATAAAATAGGTAAACAATAGGTCTTATTGTATAGCACAGGGAATTATATTCAATATCCTGTAATAACTCATAATGGAAAGGAATATGTATATATATATATATATATGTATAACTGAATCACTTTGCTGTATACCAGAAAGTACCACAACATTGTAAATCAACGATACTTCAATAAAAAAAAAAATAGAGATATATTTAACTGTATTTTAGTCTACTTTTTAAAACTTAAGGATAACATATTTTTATCCTTGTTTGTATCTCTACATTGATACATTAAACAACTATTTGTTAAATATTATATGAGATGCAGTGCTACATTTGGACAAAGATTCCAAAATGACTCAGAGATCTCAAATTCAAGGAGTTTAAAGTGTATATGCCTGCTTGAACAAGATTGTAACATAATTTTCTAGTATTAAGTAAATTCAAATTATAATAATTTTTCCAGTATGCTAAGTACTTATATGATCAAAGCTTTCAATGGTGGCTGGGGTGGCTATATTTTATATTTTCTATAATTAATAGTATTTTAAATAATAATGTTCAATTAGTATGAAATATCACAAGGGTGTTAGGGAAGTGTTTCATCAATCTGTCAATATTCTGAAGAAAATATATTCATCTGAGTAAATGTGTTAGTTTCCTAGGGTTGCTGTAATAAAATACCAAAAAGTTCATGGTGGTGCACTGGTTGGGAAACCGCCTGCCAATGCAGGGGACACAATTCCGAGCCCTGGCCCAGGAAGATCCCACATGCTGTGGAACAACTAAGCCCGTGCACCACAACTACTGAGCCTGTGCTCTAGAGCCCACGCGCCACAACTACTGAAGCCCGTGAGCCTAGAGCCCGTGCTCCGCAACAAGAGAAGCCACCGCAATGAGAAGCCCGCGCACCACAACTAAGAGTAGCCCCTGCTCGCCGCAACTAGCGAAAGCCCGTGCACAGCAACGAAGATCCAATGCAGCCAAAAAAAAAAAAAAAAAAAAAAAGTGTGTGGCTTAAAAATAACAGATATCCGTTCCATGCTTCTCTCCTAGCTTCTGGTGGTTTGCAGCAATCTTCGGCATTCCTTGTTTTGTAGATTCATTTCTCCAGTCTCTGCCTTCATTTTCACATAATATTTACCCATATCTCTTCACATAGTCTTCCCTTTGTGCAGGTCTATCTTTGGGTCCAAATTTTCCTTGTTTATAAGGACACCTGTTATATTGGCTTAAGGTTCACCCTAATTATCTTATTTTAACTTGATTACCTTTGTAAAGACCCTATTTCCAAATAAAGTCAGATTCTGAGGTACTGCAGGTTAGGACTTCAGCATATTTCTTTGGCAGATACTATTCAACTCATAACAGCTGAATAAAGATTACTCAAAATTATAACCATTTTTGCAAGTCCAAAGTTCAAATAGAAGTTAAGTCAAATTACCCACTTTACCTAGAAGTCCTATATGCTATGGCATTTTTAAACTCACAGAAAATTGTGTTATATAGATTAAAAAAAAAATGCTTCTCCTATCCTTAAAAATTTCCTATCTTGTTGAACTCTTAGGACTTTTTACACATTTGATTTCCCTGGTGATGTATGAAAACTTAGATAATTTAAAAAACTATGTGTCTTTCATCTGCTCCAGTCTACTTCTATATTAATTTTAAGGAGATTATCCCCCCCAGTAACTGTGGATCTACAAAGAAATAAGGATACACGTCACGTTGGAATCCGTTTCTTTTCTTGATTCCTTTTTTATGCTGTATTCTACCAGACTTTTCTTTTTTAACCCTCTGTAATATCTATCTACATACATATAGGTATATAGTTTGTAGGATATGATTTTTTTATTAAATGTGTTTTATTTTATAAAGCAATGGATAACAGCTTTGGCTATACTTAATAATCACATGGGAAAAATAAATGTTGAGAGGTTTGGTCAGAACCCTCTTTTTTTAATGACTAGTTAGAGCACTATCAGGAAATAAGTAGCCCTAACTTGATTGTGCTGTTAGTTTCTGTGTCTTTTTAAAAAATACTTTTCCAGATAGCTTGTGATACTTTGACATTGAATTACTTTAGAATGGTTTAATCATTCAGTAGGCTTACGCTATCCAGAAGAAAAATCAATATGGTAATTTCGTTCCAGGAAAATAACTCTTTTCACAAATACATAGTGTACCATGAGAAGACATATTGCTTTTATATGAATTTTTCAAGGAATTTTTTCTAGTAAAAATGGGCACTTTGGATAGACTTTTATTCAGCCTGTTGAATCCTCTTTGTTCCACTTCAGGAACATAATCAAGTCTTTTTTATATTATGGCTCTTCTCTTTCTAGTACTCTTCATTATTATTCACCCTATTAGTTCAAAAATAGCATCTCTCATCAGAATTACTTCCGGATTTCACTAAATGAGCTAACCACAACACTCTGAAACGTATTCAGGAAGTTTTTCTCATTGAAACCAGATTGCTGATTTTAAAATACAAATCTGGTAGAATTACCCATCTGCTTACAAACTGTCAGTGGCTTTCTATTCCTCTAAATGTAAAAATAGTTCCATAATACGGCAGATATGTGTCTACAATATCTGTCTACAATCTAGGCTAATATTAACCAAAATTTAGAAGATTTTGAAGCTTCTTTTTGGTGTTTCCTGTATCCCCAGATTGAACCTCTGCAAGTGCCTTTATTTAGTGCCTTTATTTTTCGTGCCCTGATCACTTTCATCATTCTCCAAATTACTGATCCTCTACTCCATGTCCCCAAATTCTTCCTCCAAACTCTTTTGTCAAACCCCATAAGTAAAAATTAATAATAATATTTTTGTTTTCACATGTTAATGTATTTTTGAAAATGTCAACAGGGCACTGGCATTACTTAGGTCAAAATGACAAATTCTTACTGTGGAATTACACATTCTAGAGCATTCTAACAATGGAGATTGGTTGGGTTCATGGAATTTTCTTTGTAAAAGTGAACACTTGCCATGCATGCAATCACTTACTGCCACATAAAATTTCTTACCTTAAAATAAGTGTAGAAAATGTTGAAAAAATATTTTTTGACATGACAGTATTTTGCATAGCAGTGAAAGATTATAACCAAAATTCTTGTAGAAAATTCAAATACTCAATGTCAAGAAACCTCTTAAAAGTAAAGATTGCAAATTACTCCAGTGAAAATTAATCAGATTTTATTTCCTGTTTATATAATTAATAATAACACCCTAATTTTATGAAGTTTCCATTTACAATTTGTAACTTAAAAAAATTGTATTGAGTCTGTTCAACCAAATATTCTCAAACATATTTGAAAATTAAATAATTTATTCCAGGGTTAATGCATGTGGAGCAACAAAAAAGTATAAAATCAGCATAAAGTAAAGGTTTATAAACAAATGTTGGGTTATGGTTTAATACTCAGAGAAATAGCATATTCACAAGTAAAACTAACATCTAGTTTAATGTATTTCAGAAAACTCTCCTTAAATGCAATAAATGGAAGCTTTCCAGTTTGTAATCAGGTCTGAAACAAAATTTCTCAAAAGTCTGGAAAGAGTTTTTCTCTGACTTTCCTCCAATGTTGTGCACATTTGCCATCATTTTTTATTATATATTTTGAATAAATTGGAGGGTGGATATACTACAGAGCACTTAATTAGGGGACAAAGATTCTTGTCTTCACTTTGTTGCTAAGAACATTGTTTAGTCACTTACCTTTCCAAAGAAACATGAATGGTTTGGATGAAACATGAACAGCTGTTGAAAGTTGACAGTTATGGAATGTTATAGCTTGTGTAAGGTTAGGTAGGTGGTACTTGGGGATATGAGATTGATTTGCTGAAACTAGGCTGGAGGCTGAATAAAAGGATTTGTTTACTATACTAAGGTGTATGTATCTTACCCTCCAGAGTAATGGTACTCAACCTTGTTCAATGTAAGAAAAAATAAAGTTACTATAAAATATACATTCTCAGATTCTGATTTTTCCATTAAAGATTCTTATTTAGTAAATCTAAGATAGAACAAAGAATCCATTGCTTTTAACAAACATTCCATGTAACTCTGGTGATAAATTTTCTTTGAGAAACACTACTGCAGGCCAAGAGGATCAAATACATGTTTTAAAAAAATAACGCAGGAAAACAGATTGAACTATTTCTATTTAATCCTGGGGGCAACATAAATGATATCTTAGTATATGTATGTGTAAAGGTGGTTACATTATTTTTTGCTTAAAAAACCACATTTCCAAATAGAGAAATAATGCTATATATAGTACATGACTGAGAAAATATATAGACTCTATGACCAAGTATACAGATAAATGATAGATGACATATTAGTGACAGTGAATTTATAAACAATTTGTGCTATTGGTATTGCATGCTAAGACCTCTTAAAGAAATATGACATTTTAATAGGGTGTCATTTTATATAATATTCTCTTTCTAAAGCATTTACATTTATAATTGGTATATAAATGTTCATAAAACTGAAATATTCATAAGGCAGGGAAAAAGTTTTATGAAGAACAAGAAATTTGATGGATGCTTCTGTAAAAATGAACTGTCTGCCTTACAAAGTGACAAATTTTATAACTGTTCATAATGGTAATCTCTTACTAGCTATAAAGCAGTTAGCAATATATAAAATTTTGATGATAAAAAGATTTATCACACTTTGTTGCATTATAGGAAGCTATAGTGCTCATTATTATTTTTATTCATATGTTTTCCTTCTTTGTATTTTTATTCTACTATAAAAGTGATTGTGTATCTTTAAAATTGTATTAAATTATTAAGCTTGAGATTTTCTCTTTTTAATAAAAAGGGAATCCTGAAACATGGATTCCCATCAGTTTCACTGGAGGTTTATAATAATCATTATGTTTTCTAATATAAAATGTCTAAGATTTAAAAAAATCTTCACCGAGTATAAATTTCTACAACATTTTGTTATTTTACTTAGATGTGAAGTTGTTAATTTGGTGAAAATTTACGTTACATTCAATATTTTTCTTCATTGTATCTCCATATTATTTTCAAATATTAAAAGATGTTCTTTATAAGATTGTCATATTTTTAGATATTCTGTTTCTAATTCTAGATTTAAAGTTTTCCCTTGTAAATGCACACTTTTATTTTTATATATTAATAAATATATTTTATTCTCAGTAATTCTTATTCCTAGTTGCTTAAGACACTCCACCCATTGAGTCATTGGCCTTTATTCTTTTACCAAGAAAGTGAATCTATACAGAATAAAAAATAACATTAAATTTCACAATTTTTTGTGAAAGATTTTTTTGTTTGTTTTTAAGGTTGTAGGCAAGACAACATTTTGAAATGAAAGTGTTAGATCCAGACTCTTGAAAGACAACGTATTTGAGTTTGATTCTTAAAATTTAATTTTATTATAAAAGTTAGACCATGGCTGAATCAAAGTATATAGAGTTTTCACAATGAACCAAAGAGATAGATATATAAAGAGTTTAAGTAGAATTTTACCTCCTCAAAGACTGTAAGAGACAAAACCAAAAGGAAGGATGGAATTTCTAATGGAATTAGAAATTAGAAATTCTAATGGAATTTCTAATTTCCCTAACATAAAGAAAATAAGTATCTAAAATCTACTCAAATTAAGGGTGGAGAAGTGAGAGAGAAAACCCACTAGTAAAAACTCCACAGTAGATGTGACCAGTCTGATTTCTCAAGGTAGAATAACATGCAAGCATGTCTCATAGAAAACCTTCACTTCAGATGGTGCTTGAAAGAGTCCCTGCATACAGTCTAAAGTGTGAGAGGTTGAAAATGACAGCAGATCAAAAGGGACCTTGGGGTTCTTATCAGGGAGTACTTAGCACATGTGTTCCTCTTGATGTGTTCCTGAAAGACACTTTTGGTTCAGTAATATAATAGTGAATGTCAGTGAGAAGTGAGATGTAAGAGTATGACTCTGTGGGGACCAGGGATGTCTCCTTATGTATGACAGCACACATATTTCTCATTTAAATGCCTGTGAGTTTGGGGAACACAATATTATTAGAATCCCTAAGTATAAATATTGGTAGGTCTAAAACTACAAAAATTATTCTAAAAACTGCCTCATACACACCTTAAAAGTAGGTATAGTATGTATTACTGAAAAAGCAAAATAAAATTTATCTAAATTGTTTATCTTATAAGCAACTTTATCCTCTTTCTCTTGCATGTTTTCATATATATAATTAACATATAATATATATTATATATAAACTATTTCCCATATATAACAAATTAGCAGTGTGTATTGAATACCTGAGTGAGATATTTTCAGAAGCAATTTAACAGACTTATCTGTGAATCTCTGTTCTCCTAAATGAATATAATTCACATCAAACACCTCAACTCTGAATGCTTATAATACATACTCTATTATACTTCAATAAGCAGAAAGAGAAATGAGCAATTCTGGCCTTATCCTTTTGTTCAGTATGAACAGCTACATTATCCAGAGTAACACAGTTAACACATTTCTCACATCCAATCCTTTAACTTTTTAATATGCAAATAATACCATGTCTTTCTCTGCTGAAACCTCTCCAGTGGTTTCTAATTGTGCTTAGAATAGAAATAAAATCCTTTCCCAAAGTCTGTATCCAACTACATCATCCTGTCCTGACCCAGTTTTTTGACCTTAATTCAAACCATGCTCCTCCTTGCTCACTGGCTCCAGCCACCCTGAACATTTTCTGTTATGAGGATATGTATACCAAGCCTTTTCCCACATCAATGACTTTGCTTTATTCTCCCTTAGATCTTCAAATGTTTGATTCTTTCTTGTAATTCGGCACTCAACTGACATATTGTCTCAGGGAAGAGGAGCTTTCCTTATTATGCTACAGGAAGTAGCCTCCTTACCCAAGTTACACACATACCTACCCATACCCACAGCACTCTGCTTTATTGTTTTCATAGAAATTTTTACTTTCTAACTGTACTTTTATTTGACTTCTTGAACTGAGATTTTAAAAATCATCATTATTAAAGGCTAGTGAAACATTTGTTCATTTTTGGTTTGGGGATAATTAAAGGAGCTATATAA
This sequence comes from Aethalodelphis obliquidens, assembly GCF_003676395.1. Classification (NCBI taxonomy): domain Eukaryota; kingdom Metazoa; phylum Chordata; class Mammalia; order Artiodactyla; family Delphinidae; genus Aethalodelphis; species Aethalodelphis obliquidens. The sequence continues at coordinate 33,187,202 of NW_020837945.1, forward strand.
ACATTAGAAAGTGTAGCCAGTAACCATATGATATGTGGGTTACTAAATATAATTAAAAGTTACTAGATCATAAATTATAAGGCAGTGAGTAGGGAGATGTAAATCTGGGGATTTAAATTGATTTCATATGGACCATGGAGGGCTTTGAATGTCTTGTTAAGAAGTTTGACAGAAAAGCAATGAAATATTTTAAGTTTTTGAATGACATGATCAAATGCATAACTGGGAAAAATGTGTTGAGTGTAGCAAGATAAGATTTGAGAGAATGTTGCCATTTTATTAATTTTTATTTATTCCTTAATTTATACAACAGTTATTTATTGAGCACTGTCCTGGACACTGCAGATACTGTGGTGAACAAACAAATAAAATTCTCACCCATATGGAGTTTACATTTCAATGGAAGATACAGAAAATAAACAAATAAACATAAACGTAAATAGAAAATCCTGAATAATGTTGGATGCTACGGTGAACAATAAAATAAGGCCAAGGAGATGCAATGTGATGTTGTTGTTGTGTTAGGAAGCCTCTCTCAGTCAGTTAATTTTGAATAGAAATGTAAATCTATTGTGGGAGGCAACTATGACACCATGTATGGAGGAATAAGCACATATTACATTTCTCAAACACATTGCACTCAGGTCCCCTTCCCACTTAAAATTACTGGGACTCTCAAAGAACTTCTGTGTGAGTCATGTCTATTTCTAGCCTATGTCTATATTTGTATTTATATCTACACCTATATGTATATTTGTATCTGTCATCTCTATATATCTGATTAAGAATGAAAACTAATATTCTAAAATATCTATTAATTCATTAAAAAATAACAGTAAGAACCCAGCTAACACAAAAAAATAAGGTTTTGAAGAATCTAAAAAAAAAAAAAAAAGTTTTGAAGAACCTAGGGGCAGGACAGGAATAAAGACACAGACTAGAGAATGGACTTGAGGATATGGGGAGGGGGAAAGGTAAGCTGGGACAAAGTGAGAGAGTGGCATGTACATATATACACTACCAAATGTAAAATATATAGCTAGTGGGAAGCAGCCACATAGCACAGGGAGATCAGCTCGATGTTTTGTGACCACCTAGAGGGATGGGATAGGGAGGGTGGGAGGGAGACTCAAGAGGGAGGGTATATGGGGATATATGTATACGTATAGCTGATTCACTTTGTTATACAGCAGAAACTAACACACAGTTGTAAAGCAATTATACTCCAATAAATATGTTTAAGGAAAGAACCCAAAAAAATTGATGACAAAAGTGTTTTACAATTTTGCAAATTTCTTTAATTTCAGTCTTAGTAGATCCTATCTGAGCTCTCAAATTTGTTTCCACAACCAATGCATTACAATGTATTGTTTAGACTGAAATATATGAAGAAAATACAGCCTCATGCAGATATATAATTGGAAAGGTGAATAATATTTTCATAATACTTTCAGATAATTATGAATACTTTTGCTGTTAATACTATACCAAAACTCTACAAACAGTAGTTTCTTAAAGGTTTATTTCAATGTGGAATCTGAAACCACATAAATGAACTTCTCATATTCCGTTCCTATAAAATCCATTGCTATATTATGTTTTTTGAATAAATATTTTATCCATATATAACTGTATAACATCATGTATTGGTCATTTGGAAAATAATAATGAATTGAGTTATAGTTTTGGCACATTTCATTATAAATATCAAATAAAATTACCTTTGTTATTATAACCACCAGACTCATAGTAAAATTCCTTAAATAATGGGAAACTCAATGTTAAGAAAATTCCAAATTCCACAAATTCCAAATGCATGAAATCAATATGCTAGATTCTTTTTTCTTTAAAGTGATAGGCTGATTCAATCTGTTCTTTTTTGAGAAAGTAGTTGTCAAGTCCAAATACATAGTTTTACAGATGTTCTCACAAGTAAACTGTTATTCCATGGGGTGGGAGAGGAGCAGCTAGTTTAGTTCGCAATTCAAACAGTTGTCCAAATTGTATTCCTTGAGACAATCATTTTACTTTAGTATGCATCAGAAATGCTTTGTGTGCATTTCCTATTTTATCACACAAAACGTTAAAAATATGCTTACTCAAAAGTCAATATTTAAATAATTTCTACTGCTTCATCAAGAACACTTTTAAGTGAAACTGAAATTTTGTTTTTTAGTGTGTGTGTTTGGTGAAGAATTCAATGCCTTAGTACAATTTGGTACTGCTGCCTTGATTCCTGCTAAAGTGCCCACTTTTTTAAATTAATTAATTAATTAATGTTTTTTAACATCTTTATTGGAGTATAAATGGTTTACAATAGTGGGTTAGTTTCTGCTTCATAACAAAGTGAATCAGCTATACATATACATATATCCCCATATCCCCTCTCTCTTGGGTCTCCCTCCTACCCTCCCTATCCCACTGCTCTAGGTGGTCACAAAGCACGGAGTTGATCTCCCTGTGCTATGCAGCTGCCTCCCACTAGGTGTATATATGTCCATGTCACTCTCTCACTTCGTCCTAGTTTACCCTTCCCCCTCCACGTGCCCACTCTTTTACCACCTTTAGTGCAAATACTAACATGACGGAAAAGGCAAACAACACTGTAATATTGTTATGGAATTGACTTTGAACTAACAGACTCTGAAATTTTCTTGGGGATGCACAGGGATTGCATAGTTCTTGAGAACCACTGGCACACGTTCGTTATTGGATTGTGCATGAGGGCTGAGATGATATAATCCACTACTTATCAACAACTTTTAAAATTACATTTTATAAATAGAAGGGACATTCTGAAATTAGAACAGAAGAGCAGAGAAAAGACTATAGAAGGCTTACACATAGTTATAAATTTTGCTAACCATCTATCATAGTTTCATTTCATAAAGAAGTTAGTGCCCTAAAAGCTCTGGGTATGATAGACATTTCAGCTAATATCTGTTTCCCAGTGACTGCATATCACCTATAAGGTAGGATATCCAGTGACAGTGGTTCATAATACAATTAAGATATATATGTACGAAAGCCTGACATTCCTGCCAATTTGTTTTGGGAACACCCTGGAATGGTTATTCTTACATATAGGGATCTAGCCAATACACAGAGATGATTTTAACAGTTGTCACTTTCCTCATTCTTTATGGTTCTTCACCACTTCTAAGGGCTTGAGTGGGTGTGAATCAGCTCCTTCTCTTAGGAGACTTTAGGAGTCATTGAAGTGGCCATGTAAGGTTTATATGATCCTGGTAGAAGCCTAATGCATTCCAGCACATACCACAAATTGGCAATCTACATTGTTTGTATAAGTGCCCTCTAAAACAGTATCTGGAAAATTTCCTATCACCGAAATAAAATGCCCTCTGCAGTTACTAGCAAATATCTCTACAGTTATGTGGATATCAATAACCTCATATTGTTTCCATACACATCAATACCTAGGCTAGTACCAGATAGAAAAGAAAGTTGAAAAGTGATAGGTGTATCCACAGACCTTCTCTGAATAGACCAACTCTGTTCTTAGTGTTAAGTGACTTTGTCTTCTCCCCACAGTTATATATTTAGCTAAAAGAGACAGTCTCTGCAGCCATGAAGAAAGTCCTCACACCTCCACAAGTTTGCTAGATCAAGTTAACATCTCATGTCATTGTCTGCATTAAATTTTAGTTAATCACAACTTGAACAAGTTTACTTGCATTAGGTTCAATGTGGAAACATTCGAAATGTGGCTAAAAGTTTAGTCAAACTACCTAGTTCAAATTTATGAGAAGCCAAGACCTTAGCACTGTTACTTAAACCCTCTGTCCCTGCTTTCCCCGTGAAGATAATAGTTGTATCTACCTCATAAAGTTGCTTTTGAGATTAAATGCATTAAATATGGATAGAGGATAGTGCCTTTCCCATAGTGACTATTTAAAAGTTTTATTATTATTATCACTATCATTTATACTAGATAGTTTATATGTTTGGTCTTCTCTTGGTTAATTTGACAAAAGTAATTGTAGCATGCCTACATTTATACTTTAATTTTACTCATTAATTCATAATGAATATGAATTATCTACCTATGATATTTAAGTAGTGGGATTATTTTCTTTCTAATTTAGCTTCCACATTTTTGCCTTTGGCTGTGAATCCTGTGGAAAAAATTGTTCTACTTCAATTTCAAGAATCTAAAGTCCAGAACTGGAAGCATTTTCCTCAAGAATTGTAGAGGGAAAAAAAATATAGCCCAGCCAAAAATTATGAACCTCCTTCCAAGACTATCATTAGCTGGAGAGATTGCTTTTTGCAAATAATTAAATCAAGCTTTGGGAGTGTATTGTTTAATCTGTTTTACAAAAGAATACAAGACAAAGCCAAATCAAATAAAACCTTACAACCATTCTTTGGCGAGATCAAATTAGGGCTGAGAACCATGTGAAATAAGCATAATTGCCTGGCAGTGGGTATATAGTTAATTATTTTTAAAAATATGCAATTATAATTGAATAAGGATGAAATAAGATTGTAATAAAACACTGGCAATCTTTGGACTTTAAAGATAAAGGCTATCGTCTCCCTCGTGTGTTGGACAGACATGTGTTTTTGGCAACTACCTTGAATTTTTGCCCAGGCCCTATTACACCCGTCCTTATCTACATTTCATACAGAGAAATAGAAAAGAAAGAAAAATCCCAGTCTGCTGAGGCAGGAATAAATGCATTGTGTATCCAATATAGTTCATTCATTCCACTGAAAAAAATTCTGGCCATTCACCTACTTGCAGTGAAAAAAGATTTATTTTCAGTTGTGAAATTAATTTCTACTAAAATCACAAGACTCTTTTCACTAGCTGACTGTTCTTTATTAAGATGAATAGCAAAACTAAACAAACAAACAAAAAGTGCTACGAGAGAAGGCAAGGAATTGATCTTAACAAAATAATATATATCCTGCAACAACTTGTTTTCATATGGTGACTCTTTTCTATGGGTGAGGTAATTTAGACTAATTCAAATAATTTGGGAAGGGAACACTAGAATATTTAAGATTTCAAAATGATTGATTTAAAGGTGAAGAAGTTAATATTGAGAGTGCATTTAAAGTGTATATTCTCTCCTATATATATTTATATGTACACATATGTAGTAATGTATATGCATATTCTGTTTTAATTTATTTTATATTTTGACTGAATACTAATCATTTCATCACATATGATTACAGTTTATGGAGAAAGTAATCTTTAATTCCATCATCGATTAGAGATTGATGGAGACAGTGAAGGAAAGAATGAAATTCTTTCAAGTGACAGGAAATAGGAGAACTTTTCTTGCTAATAATAATAGTTCTTAATGAAAATATTTGATTCATATAACACTATTCAAGAGGACCTTTCTAATATTTTCATTTATCTATGGAGATCTTTCAGTGTGGCAAAGAGTGCTGAGCACACCTGAAGAAAATTATAGGGAAAACTAGGATGTAGGACAACCCCTATGATAGTGAGAGAATAAATAGTTTAAAGTCATTAAGATAGTAACCAAATAAAACACACACACACACACACACACACACACACACACACACACACACACACTTCCATAACTATGACCTAGTTAGATTTCTTTTTCTAAAGGTCAATGTCAACATCTTGGGTGATATTTTGTACTTAAATTCTAATTGACAACAGTCTTTATAATTATTAAAACTCCTAAAAATATATCTTTTACTTTCTCCAAAAACACGAACAATGGCTGGCTTAATTTATACATTTATGGAAAAGTACTATTGGATTAAGAAAGCATTTTTTAAGGAAATATATATAGTTAGAACCTTCTAGCAAAATCAGTCCTGTATATTCTAGCTAAGTAACTTACATTTACAAAATTCATTAAATTGAACGTATAGCCTCTTAGAGGATCTAAAATCTTTATCATAATAATTTTCAAAGGTAAAAAAGACAAATATTTCTTTATACGTTATATTTTACAGTGATGTAAATAAGTATGATTATCTGATAGAAGAGAGTTAAGTAAGATAAAGTATTTCTACATGAGTCATTTTTTTCCAGTATTCTGTTATCACTTAAATATTAATTATTCAGAGTCAAATTGTTCATTTATTTCTCCAGTATACATTTATTATGTTACTTGCTAAGTACTAATCAACATGCTGGGTCCACAGGAAAAAGCTGACTAAGCTTTTGCCTCTCCAAAGTACTCACAGTTTAGAACAGGATTTATGAATTACCAATGACTTTTTGTGAGTTCTGTACATTTCTTTGCTCTACCTTTAGCTACCTACTTTCCTGATTGCCAGTTCTTCTCCAGGAAGACCACAGAGGGAAAGGCAAGTGTTTATGAGCCAGAAAATGAAACACCTAAGGTATATCAGATGCTATGTGTATATGGTAATGGATCTGCTGTTTATCTGTTTTTCTCCATTAAATGTTGAAAAAGAGAGGGTAGGTGAGTAGATGAGAAAGAACCTGACCGCAGAGGTTAAAATAAATGGTCCTGGTACAAAGTAAAAGAAAACAAAAATTAAAAACAAAAAAGAGCAAACACAACAAAAAATGTGTAGGACTGAAGAACAGGAATTGACCTTAACGAAAGAATACATATATATGTGAATATGTAAGAAGAGAAATATATAATATACATGAGAATATATATGCAATATATAATACATAAATATATATAATTTGAAAAGCAAGTAACTTGTTTCTGTAAGATAAGTATTCTCTGGGGTTTAGATTATTTAGACTAATTGGAAGAACTGGGTAAATGGAAATGGAAATTTAAAAAAAATTCAGAATTGTTAGCGTACTAAATGAGGATGAAGTTTTCACACTTTAATGTAGAAGAAGCAGACAGAGTGAGGACTAAAAAGAGTTTTTGATTTAAAGATAGTGGCTATACATATGAATTTTTTTCTGTTGAAAGACATTCTATCATTCAATTTTTACCATTTACTATTCTTAATTTACCCTCTAAATTAAGTTGATTACTGTGACTTCCCTGGCAGTCTGGTGGTTAAGACTCCTTGTTTCCACTGCAGGGGGTGCAGGTTCGATCCCTGGTTGAGGAATTAAGATCCCACATGCCTCGAGGAATGACCAAAAAATAAATTAATTAATTAAGTTGATTACTACATGTTACATATTCCACTAAGAATCTGAATCTACTTATTATGAAATGATGATTATAAATAACTAACAACACTATTTTAAAAGTACTAGCTTAAGTATATGTTCTCAAATTCACTTTCTTTATAAAATGAAAAAGTATGAATTTCATATTTTGCATATCAGATTTAAGAAATGTTTACACACCACAGTTTGGTCAATGAAAGTCACTAGTGAAAGGTAATGGCAATAATTCTCCATCACACACATTGTTGAAGAGAGAACTAGTTTCATTAGTGAATTAAGAGTTAGATTAAATGACAGTGTGAACAAGAAACCTCTAATAATTCTCAGTAAAAACCATTTCATTACTTTTGGAAATGCTTTAAGAAAGATATGCCATATTATATATAAGATATGTAATTTTTCTACATCATGATGTGGCAGGTCCTCCTAGCCTCTCTCAAAGGTCTAGTTTCTCTTCCAAGGCACTCAGCTAGATCGCATATCCCAGTTTCCTTAGCACTTAAGTGCGGCTTTGTGCCTATTTCTCATGAATAGAATGTGAGCACTGTGATATGGATCATGTCCAAGACAGTGCTTTTGAAAAGTGTGTTATACTATTATCTTTATACTCTTCTGGGAAGAGGTGGCCAGATGATGATGAGGCCTGGGTGGTAGCAGAATCAAAGATGAACTTGACTGAATACATGAATATTTAAGTGACAGAAAATTACCCACAAACAGAGCCCTGCATGCTCTGTATCAAGAAGTAAAGTTCCATTATGGTTAAGTCAATAAACACAGGGTTTATTGGGTGACAAGAGCTAAAATAATTCGAACATGGTGACCCTATAACCTCATGGTTTAACTATTAGTCTTTTTTGAAAATTAGCTTGTTATCAAGAAATTAGTAAAACCAAGCCAAACACATTCTTACTTGAATCCAATTCATATGTTCAAATGTGTCTCTATTACAAGGTTTGACAAGCATATTGTGACATCTATTAAATTGAAATATAGGAAATGACCATTTTTTGTAGACCAAATTGGTTGAATAGAGGCAATTTCATATGATCCAAACTTATATTTAATTTTATATAAAGTACATTTTGTTACCAATATGGAAAGCAAGTACCAAATTTCAAATTCAACTTTCTGTATTGTAGAATACTAACAAATTTCAATTGGGATTTCAACAGTTTTAATTCCAGAACCTCTAACATAGGATTCCTTTTCCTTAAAGACATTGACTATGTTTTCCAATTCGAAAATCACTGTGTAAAAAATGTGTTCATGTAATCTTAATTTTTCTCTTAGAGACCTAACAGTCTCCAACTTCATAAACAGTGTCACGCTGAGTCAAAATGGAATTTTCCTTCAATTATAACTCACCATATATACCACAGTATTGACAGATATTTTTTTTTTCCTCATCACAGGAAATCTTCCCTTTCCTTGATGCCTTCTCCCTAACTTTGAATTGGTATCTAACAATTATAAAGGAATGAATTTCCTTTAATATAGATTGAATTTTCTCTTTGTTTCACTCAGTCATAATTTCAGACCTACATATTCAGACTCCATCCTAATCTTTTCTCTTATCAGAAACACTATTTCTCCTAACCCATTCTTTCTTCTGCCAACATAAAGTAATTATAATTATTTTATTTTTAAGATACCTGGATATATTTATGGGTTGTCATTCTGTCTTCTATATAGATAGTAAGGTAGCTTGAGAGAAGGAAGTACTCCTAATTATAAAAGGTATTGCCAAGGAAGTCTGTATAGTACAGTGGTTAAAAATACAATCTAAGTACAATCAAGTTCAGACTGCCTGAACTTGAATACTGGTTATCTCTCTACATTGACATTTTGACCTCAGGTAGATTATTTAACTTTATCAAAAAAATAAAAATAACATGAGTATTTAAATGAGCTAATTCCAGTAAAGTGCTTAGGACGGTGTTTTCCAAGTAGCAAATACTTAAGTGTTGAGTTATGTTATTGTTATTATACCAATAGATATGCTTTGGCCAGTTGAATATTATCTGATTGATTTGTAGAACTCTGGATCTCTTTTCTTAATTCCCATTAAGTCAAACAGTATTTGCTTCAATTCATCCAAATATGATCTTTGAGTTGATAAAGAAAAGCTTTTAGTTAAAGATCATTTTTTAGGTTCTAAGTAGACTGAGTCAACAATCTAGCTGACTTGTATTCTCAGAAGAGAAGATGCTTAAACTCCAGGAACAGAGTTTCAGGTTTGATAGCTTTGTGACCTGAAGGAACTCTTCTTCCTTATTCCATTAAGCCTTGCTAAAGCAAGCCCATCAGCTGTCAGGCACTAACCTGATTCTTAAACACTCCCAGTAACATCCCTTCTCCTTACCACCACCCCGACTGCAACCCCTCTTATCTTTCCAACCTCAATTCACTTTTGCTTACATTCATGTGCCTATGAAGGCGTCTTTCTATATGTGGTATTCTCTCTATTTACCAATCTATTTGCTCTCTGCAACTTCATGCAGAGGTTAGGATGGCAGTTCTGAACAGGTATATATCCTCAATATATTTTGTAGACTGATTATTGATTTAAACGTTTTTCTTTCTTTTTTGATAATGGTCATTTTTGTCTCACATTAGAAAGTTTTCATGTATAAATATTTTGGAACCTAAAAATATATAATGTAATATATATTTGAAACATATATTATATATTGATGTATTTATAATGTATAAATTTGATACTAACAAATTTACTTTTAAACCAGGTTTAAACTTTATTAAAAATCTATATTTTTTTCTTTTTCTTCTGTACATTATTATCATATAGCAGTGTTGGAATATAATTTAACTAACCATCCCTTCAGAAGTGCTTGTGGGCCCTTTGTAATAATATTCATTATGAGTATGGCATTTAAAGCAGTCATAATTTTCATAAGGTGAAAATTATATTAAACCTCCTTGAAGAGAAAAGGGAGGTAAGATTTAGCTAAATCTTCTATTAAGTGGCTAAAAGCTTATGGGTTAGAGTTGGATAAACCTGTGTTTGAATCACAGAATTCTCACTTATAAACCTTTGGCAAGTTTATTCAACTGAAAATTGGGGCTAGTAATATCAACCTTTTTGGCTTGTTATATGGATTACATGAGATAAATTTGTTAAAAATGATAATAGCTAGCATCATTACTACAGTCAAAAAAAAGTACTCTCTTCCATACTAGCTTTAGGAAGGCACCACGCTCAGCTTAGCATTTTGCTTCATTTTTGATGAATTGTTTCAATTGTTATATGGGCACCAGGGCTGTTTTCATTAGGACAGAGCCCCTTCCTTTATATCAGGGCATCCCACTGTGGCTAGGTCATTATTTAACCATGACAAAAGTTTGAAAATTATTAGCATGTGGGACTCGGGCCACCACATTTTGCTTTAGCCATTACTAGTGGTTTGTTGATGCTAATGTATGGCACCCTGTGGTGATTTTTTTCCCCTTTACTCTTTGACTTTCTCTTTTGTAACATTTCACATGTGGAGCTGGAGTGATTAATATTTTATGCAGTTGTTCTTATGTGCAGCGTGATGCTGTGGTTCCATTCAACTCTCCGGTAGTTCTGCTGCCACTGAAAGGTAACTAATAGCTCGAGCTGGGCCTCTCATGGCTCTGGGAGGTCTCCCGCGAAAACGAAACAGACAATATCTTGTCACATCATAAATTTATAAGGAGTTAATTAAAGGCTTTCCCTTGCATCTTAAACACATTCGGAGTCCCATATCACAAGGAATGATTCCTGTTTAATTACCAATGGCTTGTAAAAATTTGCGGCTCAGCGAGTATTTTAATGTCAGGCAGATTATTAGTACAAATGGAAAACTGTGCCTGGAAAATGTCCAAAGAATATAAACTTGCATCAAACTATGTGCATATATTTTTCTCTTATTTTTGGAGACATATAATTTAATTTTAAAACTTTTGAAACTGTCATCATAGGTATTTATGACTTTTATCACATTAAACTATAAGACTGAATATTCATTTATTACAGTCTGCATTTTCTTAATCAGTATACTCTATTAACTACCATTTCTCACTGTCTTCTATAAGTAAATGCATGTTCTACAATTATGCTGCTGGAGGATTATTGGTCAGTTTTTAGAGACATCCAAGAAATGCTGTGGGAACATAGGTTTCAATTCTGACATGGGAAATTGTCAATTATTATATATTTTATTGGGAAGAGAACATGATAAAATCAAATTCTAACATGGTTCAGAAAAATTAAAAATAGTTTAAAAATTAATCTGGAGGAAATTTACCCTAAAAGACATTTTGATGATCCCTATTAGATAAATTATTTGAGCTAATGTATAATGGATACTCCATTTAAGTGCTCTTATCAGAAGCCCTGGAGCTGTTTCTAGTGATCTCAATAGATTACATCTCTTCCAATGACAATCAAAATTATAATAAGTAACTATGAGGCATGGTGAAGTTATTAGGTAATATAAACAGATTTTTTTTTCAGCACCTGACCATTGATTATTTAGATACATATGTTTATTTGAGCAGGCCACATTGGCAGTTTATAACTTACACAGAAGCACAAAAGTAAAATATATCCCTATGTTGATTTTAATTTTATTATTTAAATACACGAGGTTTTACTAAGGGTAAAATATAGAATCTAGAAAAAATTCCATTTTGTTACAAAGAAATTCTTAAAATATAAGTAATATTGTTAGGAGTAATAAATGGGTTTTTGTTTGTTGTTTTTCTTTTTTTTAAACCCCTTAATCATAATATATTTTCCACTTCATATTTGGTTAATACTAATGATAGGAAAGTAAAGTTCTCGGCAATTCAGGCCCCGTTTAGGATTTTACTGAGCAAAATATCTGTCTATTTGGAGATGGCAAACCTAGAACAACTCCCATTTTAATTACACTCATTTATATTTATGAATTTCTGTTCTATCTCAATCTTCTTTGTGATCCAGGTATAGGCATGTGACTTAGGACCTCATGCATCCACACTAGCCTGTTTTTCAGAAGAATAATGCAGGAAGTGGATGATGTGTGGAAATTTTTTCTTCTAGAAATGCTGGGGGAGGCTCAACTTTCAGAGACTATGCTGTTAGTGGACCAAGAGTCAAGGGAGACACATGGCATCCATGCTAAGGAATATGATTAGTAGTGACTTAGCTGTAGTCATTTGGGGGTAGTTTGGATATTGATCCCGACTGTGTAAGTGCTATGCTTGACTCTATATCCCCCAGAGATTTAGTGAGCTACCTAATATTCTTTTATGCAGTCTTCTTTCTGTTCTCTTAAACCAGAAACATTAGGTTCTGTTGGTGAACAAGAAGTTTGTTTGTATGGAAATTAACATTATACCTAAAAGTAGGCAGTTAACCATATGATGTAACACAGTACAGGTTATGCAGAATGTCACCATCTTTGAAAATATTATACTCACATACCCTTAGTTAGTGATTAAATTTCTTTTTTTATCTGCATTCTTTCAGTTTCAGGATTGCTCCCTCCAAAGCATCTCTGGTAAGGTTTTTACACATAGTACTACTATACTTTCGCATGGATTTATTCGACTGGTTGGGGTTTGGTTTGACAGACTGGTCTAGAGAGACCCCGAGAGCAGAGGGAATGTGATGGAAAGTGGAATTATTGAATTAGGTCAATGAAGACCCATTTCACTTCCTTCACAATTTTGCTAAGGACTTTTAAAAATCACATCCATTCACCCCATAATTTTCTAGGATGCACTTATATATTTTGCTAATTGTGTTTGTGTCCTTTTTATATAGCCATTAGAACTCTCATGGAAAACTGAATATATACAAGATGCAAAAAAGTATGCTAAGATATCTTTTTTTTTTTTGCGGTACGCGGGCCTCTCACTGCTGTGGCCTCTCCTGCCGCGGAGCACAGGCTCCGGATGCGCAGGCCCAGCGGCCATGGCTCACGGGCCCAGCCGCTCCGCGGCATGTGGGATCCTCCCGGACCGGGGCACGAACTCGCGTCCCCTGCATCGGCAGGCGGACCCTCAACCACTGCGCCACCAGGGAAGCCCTAAGATATCTTAATCATTTAAAATTTATAACAATCTCATGAGATACGGGTATTACAGTTTGATAGGAGGGAAACTCAAGAGTATTTAGTGACTTATCAAGGTGTGAAATGTGATAATGCTGGAGACTAGGTTCAAACCCAGACCTGTTTGCCTGCAAATTCATATTTTTACCCACCATATCTTCTGCTGCAATCATATACACCGTGATTTTATTATTCAGTTGGTTGCTAAAGGTGTTTCCCAAATCTACTAGTGACAGATTCCTAAAGATCCCTAGATTTTGTGTTCCCAAATGACTACCTAAAGGATCCCAACCATCAAGGTACCAGCTTAAGTATAAAACCAACACCCATGGTACTGTGCTAAAAGCAATCCAATCAAGTAAGGCTTGGATAAAATGTATGTTTTAAATCTGGACACTTACTTATTTTAGGTCAGCACTTAGTTTTATTATAAAGGATTTCAGAAATAAATATTAAGAGTTAATTCTGCATTTTAATACTTAGAGGAGAATAAGCTAATAATCATATGCATATAAATCCAAAATTGATAGCCCAAGTCCTGAACTATTTCCTAAATTTTAGATCTAATTTCCTATTAGACAAATTATAGTGGACTAAATGATGACCCCCCTGCTCCCCACCAAAAGATATGTCCACATCCTAAAACCCAGAGTCTATAAATATGACATTATTTGGAAAAAGAGGTTTTGTAGGTATAATTAAAGATTTAGAGATGACATGCATCTTGGATTATCAAGGCAGACCCTGAATCCAATGACAAGCTTCCTTATGAGAGACAAGTGGAAAAGAGACAAATGGAAGAGAAGGTCATGAGAAAATGCAGGCAGATATTGAAGTTATGTAGCCACAAGCCAAGGAACTCCCGCAGCCACCAGAAGCTAGCAAAGGCAAAGATCGATTCTCCACTAAAATCTCTAAGGGGAGCACAGCAACTTTATTTAGGATTTCTGGCCTCCTGAAGTGCGAGAAAATAAATTTCTGCTATTTTAAGGCACCAAGTTTGTGGTAATTTATTATGGCAGCCCTAGGAAATGAATACACATATCGTTTTACACTTTCTGCTATAATCGCAAATGTGGTGTATTTGAATGCACTTTATCATTCTTTCTTGACTATTTCTTTGTTTTTCTATCTGTTAAGGAAAAGGCTTAAAGGTTTAGAGATACTTTGGCTCCTCCATTATTTCATCACTTAATTCTATCTTCTATCCATCTGTACTTGCTCCCTTTTACAAGTTTTTTTTGTTTGTTTGTTGTTGTTGTTTTTTTTTTTGCTTCCTAATGTAAAACATTAGTAAACAGAAACCTCCATTAAATAGAGTTGGGAGACCTGAAGGGGAAGAGCTCATGACCTGTCCCAACAGCAGAGTCCAAGAGGAAGAAGAAAGACCCCTTTCCTGCCAAGGACACAGCCAGTGAAAAGCCATGACTCTTTGCTTACTATAGCCCTCCAAACTTCCTTTCCCCCTGTATAAAAGATTCTCTTTCCCTTGCCATTCAGAAACTTACACTTGGCATGGTTGCAGACCCCAAAGTGCAATGTGCTAATCATTGTAATAGGTGACACAGTATTCTGAGAGACAAACGTAATCTCAGACTTCCTAGAATATTCAGTCTAATAGAGGTCTTTAACCAATAATTACATAAATAAATAAATCCTGATATTTTGAATCTGAGGAACAGTTTCCCCACCTTCAAGATTCCTGATATTGGGAATTCCTTGGCAGTCCAGTGGTTAGGACTTGGCACTTTCACTGCAGTAGCCCAGGTTCGATCCCTGGTCGGGGAACTAAGATCCCGCAAGCCACATGGCTAAATAAATAAATAAGGTTAAGATTCCTGATCTTCACCCACAGGATAATGATGCCTCATTGTTCTGTAGGGATTAGGCAAAGGAGAGAGTAGGCAGGAGAAACTGGGTTTAAGAGTGAAGGAATGAAAAATAAAGAAGAGCAGGTATCTTATATAGAAGACTTCCTTAGAGAATTTGGCGAGCAAAGGAAAAGGAAGGGAAAACACAAATTTGAGAAACTAAGCCCTGTTTCATGTAGGACATTCCCCCAAAAGGTAAATTTACAGGATTTCCTAGGACTAATCAAGTAATACATAGTCTGTGTGTGTGTCAAATTGTTTTGGTAGCAGAACTTGACCTACATGTATACATTTGTGTGTGTGTGTGTGTGTGTGCGCTATATATATGTATATGTCATATGTATACATGTATATGTGTGCATTCATATAATTTTTAATTTTTACTCAAGGAGAATGTACATTTTGCTTCATAAATGTTAATGTATTTTTATTATGGAGTACTCCTAAGACTATATTGGTGGTGCTACATAAAATATGATATAAATGTGCTTTTATATTTTTAAAATTTGGAAAGTTATCTATTCCAAAACCCATCTTGGACTGTGGCAGCTTAAAAAAAATTCATTATATTGGACATTTTTCCTTTCAAGCATTTGATAGAGCATAGCTCCATGGAAAACACATAAAAGCAGTTTGCAAATGTGGCTGTAATAAGACTTATTGCAACTTCCTATAGGACCAATGACATAGGAAGACATTGAACACTTCAGTATGTAATAACAAAAAAAAAGCAAGAAATGACTTAGGGCCAATCTCTGAGAACTGATATGCTTCCTACACTCAGCCTGAAACGATAGAAAAGGCAGGAACTCTGAGGTTCTGGGCCTCTCAGCCAAAGTGGATACTTCACTACCTGAAGCCTACTAAAAATAACAAATTTCTCCAGTCACAATGGAGGCAATAGGGAGGTACACTGAATAATTTGAATTCTGGATTGTGAAGTCATTTCATAAATAGTTCCTAAATGCAAGGATGACCAGACTGTTAGCCTTGGACAGTTCTGTTTAATCAATATTGTTACTGTGTAATTGTCAATAGTTCTCCCGTTTACTTGCAAAAGCATCTTGATTTGTACAATAATGTATATGTTCTTATGGGCTGAAGTGTGTTCCCCCCAAAATTCATATGTTGAAGCTCTAACCCTCAGTATCTTGGAATGTGACTGCATTTAGAGTTAGAATCTCTAAAGTGGTAAGTTAAAATGAGGATATTAGAATGGGCTCTGATTCAATCTGACAGGTGTCCTTATAAGAAGAAATTTGGACACATGTATATTGTAAATGTGCATACACAGAGGAAAGACCATGTGAGAACAAATCTACAGCCATCTAAAAGCCCAGAAGAGAGGCCTCAGAAGAAATCAACCCTGCCAACACCTTGATCTTGAACTTCCAGCCTCTAGAACTGTGACACTACAAATGTTTGTTGTTTATGCCACCCAGTTTGTGATACTTTGTTATGGCAACACAAGCAAGCTAATACATATCTCACTGTATTTACTATTTTTTCTCTCTCTCTCATTCTCTCTGTCTTTAATTAATTAACCGAGTTGAGAAATTAATAACAGGTAGAGCTAATATTTAGGAAGCACCAGGACCAGTGTGAAGCAGTGTATCTTTTCAGCATTTTAAAAAGAACAACATAATAACACCAGATTTGTCAGAAACAATGATCATGGTATTTTAAGGATTTAATAAGTCCCTTCTTTCTGTAGATAATAAAATCCCAGAAATATGCTGATAAAATAGACTTACACTGAGGCACTGGGGTTAGAAAGGAGGGCTGGGCCGTGATTTTTCTAATTTTACTTTTAAATAAATATGATAATACTGTTTAATAAAATGGTTCTAGGAAGAATTCTGTAATTTAGTCAGAGCCAGGGTAGGTGGCTGACCTCACATGATCTATTTACACTGACCTTTGTTCTGAACATACTTAAAATAAATTCAAAAGCAAGCAAATTTAACAGGATAATTCCACTTCTCAGTAGTTATAGAAATGCTCCAAGGACCTTTCTGAAGAAACAGATGCAGTCTAAGGGGAGGTCATATGAGCATTTTGCAAAATTGTGACAGCTGCTTAAAGAGGGAATATAGTTTAAATTCCTTTGGGACTCTGAGCCACATTTCAATGCTGATTTAAAGAATTAACTCTCTAATCACTGGCACTTTATATTTCATAGGAATTTGGTAAAAATGCATTATTTTTACCTTGTTCATGGCTTTTCTGTAATTTAACCAACAAACAGAAAATATAAAAAGTTCCCATCCTTAAAAGGAACAGACAGGCACAAATACTCTTTATTGTGATATTGGGCGTAGGACAAGATGTCCATGCAATCGTCTTTCTCCCAGTAACACGTCAGAAAGCCCACTTCTGCTATTGGAAAAGAGGGTTTTAACTAGACTTAAGTCAAGAGCCTTTAATAAGACCTGATGAAATTTATAAATCTTCGTTTCAGAAAAATGTACTTATACACAAACATACACTTTCATGAAAGAGTGCCAATAGTCCCAAAGACCTGCCTTAGAGATTTAACCTGTCAGTTCTTAAAGACTTTCCATGAAGAGTAACTTATTATTTATAATACGTGCAACCATGTGAGGAATAGCTTCATATGTGATTAGAGTTTCTCAGCATAACAGGAAATAGGTGATATTCAAAATAGCAAAACAACAGTGACACAGGAAATGGTCCTAGGCAATATATAGGAAAAACAAAATACTAAAGAAAAAAATAACTAAGATATTCTGATTTATATATTTTTCTCAGGGGAGTCTGGGAGTTCAGTTCTAATGACTTACTTGTATATATTCTATTTTATACGAAAAAAGATAGATATAGATAAATGGAATGGCTATCTACAGATAGAGACATAAAGATACAGACATACAGAGATTGAAATATATAATAATTTATCCAGAAAAAACATGCTAATGTACTAAACGTTTTAACCCTTAATACTAATATTCATATATGGCAATTGTTTTCTCCCCCAAAATTCGAATGTTGAGGGCTCAACTCCTAGTGTGACTATATTTGGAGTGGGGACATTGGGAAGTAATTAGATCATGAGGGCAGAGCCCTCATAAATGGAATCCGTGTTCTTATAAGAGACACCAGAGAGATGATCTCTGTCTCAGCCAAGTGAGGATATAGCTCAACTCCCATTGTGACTGTATTTGGAGTGGGAACATTGGGAAGTAATTAGATCATGAGGGTAGAGCCCTCATAAATGGAACCCGTGTTCTTATAAGAGACACCAGAGAGATGATCTCTGTCTCAGCCAAGTGAGGATATAGCAAGAAGGTGGCCATCTGCAAACCAGGAAGAAAGCTCACATCAGACACCAAATCTACTGACACCTTCATCTTGGAATTCCCAGCCTCCAGAACTGTGAGAAATAAATGTTTGCTATTTAAGCACCCCAGTCTACGGTATTTTTGTTATAGCAATCCAAACTGACTAAGACAACAATACTAGTTACACATCACTTATACACTTTCAAATCTATTTTTTAAACTACATGCAGTTAATAGGATCACCACAGAAAAAGTCTGATTTAATATTAACCATCTGAGACATTAAGGAAAGAGGTACTATTGCATATTATCCATTAGAACAGTTTGATCTTTAGAGATACGGAGATTACAGGCATAGTCACATTTATGAAGAGTACTAATTTTTAAACTGCCAGTAATCTTTTGTTTCCAAGTTCTGGAAAATTAAACTCAAAGTGTTTCAAACAATCAATACATATATTGGTCATATATCTGAACAATCAGGGAGTAATTTTCCCTCAGTCTTGAGTTGACTCAGACACTCATGTACTTACAGATGGATTTAGTTCCTCTGGTATTTCAACTCTATTTTTCTTCATGTTGGCTTCATTACTAGACTGTAAGTAGTGACATGAAAGATACTGTCTTAGTCTGCTCAGGCTGCCATAACAAAATACCATAGACTGAATGGCTTAAACAGAAATGTATTTTCTCACAGTTCTGGAGGCTGGAAGTTTGAGATCAAGGTGCTAGCATGGTCAGGTTCTGGTAGGAGCTCTTCCTAGTTTCCAGACTGCTGCCTTCTCTCTGTGTCCTCACATGGTGGAGAGGTGGAGACAGAGAGAGAGCTCTGAGGTCTCCTTCTCTTCTCATAAGGGCACTAGCCCTATCAGATTAGGGCACAACCCTTATGACCTCAATTAATATTTATCACCTCCTCCCAGACCATTTTTCCAAGTATAGTCACATTGGAGGTTACGGCTTCAATATATGAATTTGGAGGGGACAGAAATATTCAGTCCATAGCACTCTGCCACTGAGCTCTCTAAATGTATGTCTTTCTCACATGCAAATACATTCATTTCATCCTAACACTCCTAAAGTCTTAACAAATCCCAGCATCAACTGTAAAGTCTAAATGCAAAGTCTCATATAAATATCATTTAATCAGATAAGGGTGAAACTTGATATACAATTCATGCTGAGGCAAAATTCTTCTCCAGCCGTAAGTCTGTAAAACCAGACAAGTTATGTGCGTTAAAAATACCATGATGGACAGGCAGAGGATAGACATCCCTGTTCTAACAGGAAGAAATAGGAAGAAAGGAAGGGATGGCAAGCCTGAAGCAAGTCTAAAGCCTAGCAAGGGAAATTTCATTAGAAGTGAAGACTCAAGAATAATTCTCTTTGGCCTGATGTTCTGCCTTCCAGACCCACTGCAGTGGCAGTGTTGCCCCGTGGTTCTGCAGGGCAGCTGCCCCTTCAGTTCAGTGGAGCGTGGCTCCCTCAGTTTTCTGTGAGGGCTCTGCCTACAGAAACCAAGGAGAAAGCAAGCAGCCTCACCGGCTGAGCCTGCGGTGGGAGCGGCAGCCCTCATAATCCTTGAATTGTCTTAGGAGTCATTCTTCCCTTTTCTTCAAAGATAACACCTGTTAGCAGCCTCCTTTCATTGCATCTCATTTCTCGTTTTCATTTAGTCCCTTTGACAGTGTTTCTGTTGCTACGATCTCATTTCTATTCTGGCACCTGCTGCATAGTGGCTGATTAAATTTGTCCTTCATATCCATACTCATTTCTTTATCAAACGGTTGTGCAGCAATACCCTCAGTGTTCTCTTAAGAATAAGCGTTCTCCTTTTTTTGCAGTATGGATAGGCTGAGAATTTTCCAAATCTTCATGTTCTGGTCCCATTTTACTTAACTATTCCTTCTTCAATTCATGGCTCTTCTTTCACACTTTACTATAAGCAGTCAGGAGGACGCACACACCTTCAACCTTTTTTTTTTTAAAGAAGATGTTGGGGGTAGGAGTTTAGTAATTTATTTATTTATTTTTGCTGTGTTGGGTCTTCGTTTCTCTGCGAGGGCTTTCTCTAGTTGTGGCAAGCGGGGGCCACTCTTCATCGTGGTGCGCGGACCTCTCACTATCGCGGCCTCTCTTGTTGCGTAGCACAGGCTCCAGACGCGCAGGCTCAGTAGTTGTGGCTCACGGACCTAGTTGCTCCGCGGTATGTGGGATCCTCCCAGACCAGGGCTCGAACCTGTGTCCCCTGCATTGGCAGGCAAATTCTCAACCACTGTGCCACCAGGGAAGCCCAACACACCTTCAATCTTTTGCGTAGAAATCTCCTTAGCTTCACTGCTTCTATTACCCAATCTTACATATGGGTATTTTTTCAAGTTGCTTAAAAAAGATGAAGTTGACTTTTTTTTCTCTTATCTATCATTTCATATAGATCATCTGTGCATTAATTAGTCAATGTATTTACTGAAATTTGCTGAAATATTTTCCCCTGAAAGAATGAGTTTTGATGGATGGAATTGATATTTGTGTGATTAACTGTCTGCGGCAAAAGCTGTTGGTGCCCTCTCTACATGGCTTCAGGTCTCGCCATTGCAGCACTCACCAGAGGACTTCGAGCGGCTAACATCTGCACCTCTTTCCTCTGGAGCTTATTTTGGTGGAGGAAACCCACTCTGCACTGAATATGGTCAGCAGGCCCTGCCTTCTCCTCCTCCCTGTCTCCAGTAAACTCCTCCCCTTCACGTGTAAAAACCTCAGCCAATTATTGACAGAGTTAGTGTCAATTGCCTCCCTTTCGGGGTGTGGCTTGTAACTCTGAGGCTCCAGTTCTCTATTGGTTTCCAGAATTTGCCACTGAGATTGAGTTCCAGCTACTTCCTGGGAGATCTGGTTTAGTAGCACACACTTAATTGTCTGCCTTTTGAACAGTGTCCCGCCCAAATCCTGGAAACACAGAATGTGACCTTATTTGGAAATTATTGCAGATTATACTATTTGCAGAGATAATTAGTCAAATATTTTGAGATAAGATCATACTGGATTAGAGTGGGCCTTAAATCCAATGAAAGTATTCTTACAAGAGGCAAAAAATGCAGACACAGAGAGAAGAAAACCCTGTGAAGAAGGTGGTAGAGACAACATATATTGCCACAAACCAAGGGAAGCCAGGAGCCATCAGAGCCTGGAAAAGGCAAGGGAGGATTTAACCCTAGAGGCTTTGGGGTGAGTATGTCCCTGCCAACACCTTGAGTAAGAGAGTGCATTTCTGTTGTTTTAAGGAACCAAGTTTGTAGCAATTTTTCATAACAGCCCTAGGAAATGAATATTTTCCCATTTCTGTCTCACTTCTGTACTCCCCTATGGAAGTTTCCTGGAATCATGTTTGAAGTAAACTACTTGCATTCAAATTTTTGATCTAGGATCTAGTAACCTAAATTAAGATACTGAACAAACTCTTGTGATAAGTACTGATTTTCTGAATTTTGATCTGTCCTCCTTAAATTTTCTGGGAACAAGATACAGAATGGTGGAGACACCTTTAACACTCAACACTCACTTCCTGGCATCTCTGTGTTCCATGAATGATTTACAGAATTGTCATCCATAGGGGCATAGTCGAGAGTTTGTAAACAGCTCTTCCCACACTTCCCCTCACATTTCTGAAAGCCAGAAGAATGACAGAGTTGGCAGTTATGCCTCAGTGTTTGGCTGGAGCACAAGCTGCCTGAGCCAGGCTTGCTGTTCTCAGAGTTTGTTTTGGAATAATAATTATTGTTGACTTGACATCGATCCAGGAGAGAAATCCAGAGAGTGCCATCAACGGGTGGGCACAAAGAAGAAATTTCCTTTTGGTCTGTGCTGTGAAACGTACTCTCCTAAGTGAGGGAAAATTTTATTTTTTTAATGTTTCTCCATTTTATAAGTAGTTGTAAAACATGTTGAAGTTGTCAGATACTTGAGACACAAAACTGTAAAGCAATTCATTTTTTTCCTTTTCAGTTGTGTATGTGCATTAAAATACATGCTCACACACATTTTTTTAGCTTTATTTTATATTTTAGCTTTAACTATAGCTATTCAAGTATATCCATAATGCCATTTTAAAATGTTTTTAGTATATTTTAGTAATATAGATTAATAAAATGTAGATACTGAAAGATTAATATGCACCAGAAATATAATCTCTAATTCAGAGCATTACAAAAACTTAAAATATAGGTGAGCAAGTTTAAATGATGGTCGGGTTTCAGATTCTGATATCTCATGAAACTTTCAATATTGAGTCTCAAGTGTTTTCATTTAGTACTGAATGTTGCCATCAAACATTAACCATTTCAGATGCTACCAACTGGTCTGCATTCAGTACACATTCAGCTAATAAAGGGAAAAGTCAGTAAAGAGGGTTAACTAGCTCACAGCTACCATTTCATGTAGCTCTAATTTTGGATAGAATATACTGGCTTCCTAAAATGAGGAGAATTGATTTCTAAACCTAGTAATTATAGCACTTCATGACTCAGCTCCAGCTTTCTAGAAAAACTCTCATATCCCCTTTGTTCCCTTGAAGATCGTCAGCTGTCTCAACCACCCACTGAAGTTTCCCTTGACCTATGAAGTAATGCCTCTTTCATGTTCTCATCCCTTGAATATAGAATATCCTATTTTTAAAATTTGAGACCAGTGCTTCATCAGTTTCAGGAAAAAAAGCTATGGTTCTATGAAAATTATATACATCTTTATATAGATATTTTAAATATTTATACATATATGTTTGTTCACAGAACTATAGCTTACATACCCATCTTTTCATAGGACCATAGCTTAAATATATATATATATATATATATATGAGATTTTAACCAATTGTAATAGAAAATACTTTTCTATCTGTGTGTAATATACATTCTTAAAATTTATGGGAGAATGTCAAGAAAGAACCAAAAATGCTCATTTATTTTTTAATGCCAGATAACCTTAAAGATACTAATTTCATGCAAATCTTATGGAGTATATATAACAATTAAGTTCCCTGTGCCTATTTTATATAATTTATCAAATTTGAAAGTATATAGTATATGTCATGTTTTCTAGTTAACACATTTCTTTTTACCTTTTCTTTCCTAATTTTTACTTGTTTTAATAATAAAATTATCCACTAGAAAGGCAAAAATCTATTACCTAAAACTTGTCAATATTTTAAGGGGCTATGAATAAAGAGAAATAAATTCTCTAACATTTTACTGATGGTTCAATTTTTCATTTGACTTCCTGTGTATAAATATACAAGAATAAAATTAGATTTTTGTCTTTCTAGTGGATTAAAGAAAGTGCTTCTCATTATTGCATTAATATGTATTCCTCTAGTTACTAATGAGCTTAGATATCTCTTCTATGTATATTAGCCATGTAAATTATTTCTTTTGTGAATTGCCTATCAAATTATGTTAATTTGCATAGATTGAAAAATATATATTAGATTTAACCCCATGTCCTTGTGCTATATTGCACCTATCTTCTTCAAATTTCTTTGTCATTTATCTGTTTACTATGGTGTCTTTTATAGCTTATGACCCATTCACATCCATGTGATTAAAACCACATTTTTTCTTTTGTTGTTGCATATTTTTGTTTTTAATAACATCTTTCCCCCACCTTAATCCTATATAGATGTTTTTCTTTATTTACATCTCAATGTTCTATATAGTAGTTTTCTCACTTATATTTTATTCCTGTGACATAATTTTATGGCTTAATACATTATTCTCCAAGTAGTGAACTACTATTCCCAGCCCCAATAAACAATCCATTCTTCTCTGACTGATTAGTCCTACCATCACTTACAAGTCCCCATAATATACATGGGTCTATTTCCTGGGTTCTATTGGTCTGTTTGTCTGAGAATGCGTTAGTGGCATCAGTGTTATTTATGATGGATTTGCAATGTATACCATAATAGGGAATTCTCTCCTTTGCTCTTTTTATTTCTTTCAAAAAAATTCTGTACAAACTTTTGTTCTTTAATATAAATTTCAGAATAATTTTGTACATTTCTCCACAAAATCCTGTGAAGTTTATGGTTGAATTTATATTCACCTTATAGTCTAGATCAATGATAACTGATACCTTTACTATGTTGTTTTCTATGTATTCTATATCTTTAAATGTTTCATAAGGATTTTGTTCATTTTTAAGATACTGCTTAATTTATATTTTTTCTAGATGTAGTAAATATTATCTTAGTTTCTACTAAACACAAATGGAGAATAATGGTGCTTATTTCTTCCACTGAGTATATATCCAACTATCTTGCTGAACTCAGTGTTTCTAATGATTTGTGAATTGCGTTAGATTTTCTAGGTACAATGATCATACTCTGCATTTTTGTCTTGTTGTATTGGCTAGATACTCAAATCTAATACTTGTAGCAAATTTGTAGCAAAGCTGGAAATCTACCGGTAAACTCTAGTGGGACTTGACAGCATCAGATCTCAGTGTTTGGTATTGGTTCTGAATAAGTTTTTAAATATTTTGAATGTTGTCCCTAAATAGTGTAAAACTTTATTTTTTCCCAATTATAAGTTGAATGGTTCAAATCTTTTCCATTATGTACAGTTATATGTTTTATAAGGTTTATATAGATAACCTCTATTAGATTAAAGAAGTTGCCTTTATTCCTTTTTTCCTAAAAAGGAAATAAATTGTTGTTGAATGTATCAAATGCTTTGTGTCAAACTTTCCTGTTTATTTAGTTCTGTGGTATCTTACAGGGACAGATTTTTCCGATGATAAACTATTTATTCATAGGATAAACACTTTTTAATTATGGTTTATTGTTTAAATACAGCATTGGAAACATTTAGCTAATAGTTTAATTAGAAATTTGGCTTAGTTTCATAGGCAAACTGTCCTGTACTCTTTAATATTTGCACTGCCCGTATCAGTTGTGGATCAAGATTATACCAGTCTCGGGCTTCCGTGGTGGCGCAGTGGTTGGGAGTCTGCCTGCCGATGCAGGGGACACGGGTTCGCGCCCCGGTCTGGGAGGATCCTGCATGCCGCGGGGCGGCTGGGCCCGTGAGCCACGGCTGCTGAGCCTGCGCGTCCGGAGCCTGTGCTCCGCAACGGGTGAGGCCACAACAGTGAGAGGCCCACGTACCACAAAAAAAAAAAAAAAAAAGGCCATCGAATTTCTCTTTCTTTTACCAATCATATAGTGATTTATCACAATTACTATCATTGTCTTTTTTAAAATTAATTTATTTTATTTTATTTTTAGCTGTGTTGGGTCTTCGTTGCTGCACATGGACTTTTCTCTAGTTGAGGCGAGCGGCGGCTACTCTTCGTTGCGGTGCATGGGCTTCTCATTGCAGTGTCTTCTCTTATTGAGGAGCATGGGCTCTAGGCGGGTGGGCTTCAGTAGTTGTGGCGCACAGGCTTAGTTGCTCCACAGCAGGTGGGATCTTCCCGGACCAGGGCTCGAACCCGTATCCCCTGAACTGGCAGGCAGATTCTTAGCCACCACACTACCAGGGAAGCCCCAACTATCATTGTCTTTTAATACAGAAGACCTAATATCAGCTAACATTTTCTGAGCATGTGAAATCGTCTAACTCTTAGACATTTATGAATTCATTTATTCCTCACAAAAACACTATGAGGTAGAAACTATTATTCTCAATTTATGCGAGGAAACTGATGGATCTGTCCAAGGTCACATGAGTAGAACCAGGATTCAAAGCTAGGCTGCCCTTAACCGTTGTCATATATTGCCTCTCAAATGAGGACAGTTTCTTTCAACTTATTGGCAAGAAGGATTTTCTACTCTTAGCAAATTTGAAGAAGTTCCATTATAATAATAATAATTTGTACTATTATAAAAAGTAAAATTATTACCAGGGGAGTTTATTTAATGGTAGTCTCATAAAATATGTCTACAACAATTTCTAGCCGGGTAAAACACAGTTAGGATTTTGTCAAAATAACCAAATTGATTAATAATAAATGCTATCCAAAGAGAACTTTCTAGACATTATGTTTTAAGTAAATTGTAGCTAGATAAAACAAGAGTCATAAATCAATACTATAAGGAATGATATAGGTCTGTTTAGTGTTATTTAAACCTAGTTCTCAAAGCATTTCTTTAATATTTGTTTACAGATTTAAGAGAAGTCATTTAAAATAATGCTCCCAGTTGTTTAGCAGTAGTATTATGCTGTTAGAAATGATAATGATGATATTGTTATATTATTATAAAAGACTATTTTTTCGCTCACAGGCCAACTTATTGCACTTATAGAATTGCTCATAATTCATATCAATAGAACCTAAAAAGTATAATTTTCAATAACGAAACAGCATTTAAATCCTAGGTGCAGTGTTTATATAAATAAGGACAAGTCTAGTCTGTTATTTTGAAAAATATTACTGGGAAAATTTGATCATGCTGATTTATTAAACAGCACAGAAGAAACGCATAGTGGGGTTATGACAGTGAACAATTATTTGAAGCGTTTCTGTCTTATCGGTTTTATTAGCCATTATCTCCTGCTGAGTTATAAAATACTTGATGTCAGACAGGATACTTATTGACAATACTTTGGCATTGTGCTTTATCCTACTAGGTCTCCACTTACTGAAGGAGTGAGAAGAGGGTGGGAAGAATTAGGCAGGGCTTTGTAGGAAAAATAACGTGATAAATTTTTCCCTTACCGGAGATAGCAATTGGAAAAAAAGAAAAAGCAGGAAGACAATTTCTATGCTACTCACATATCTTTTGGTATTAAATTAAATTACATTAATTATTAAAATTTATGATCTGTATAGTTTTAATTAAAATACTATTAAGCTTTCTGCTGTAAACACAAATTAACTCTAAATGCTAATATAAAGGAATAGAGGTCTCTCACATACACAATTCCAAGTGTGCTATTTTTTCCTTCTTTCAAATCACAATTTAGCTAATTAAAAAATATATATATATTACCTGTATATTTGGAAAATATTTAGAAAAAATATAATTGTGTAACCTGAAAAAATCTACATATAATCCTTATGGCTACTTAATGCTAATGAATTTAATACTAATGAATACTAGTGAATATTAATACTAATATTAGTGAACAAATGATTTATTAATATTTATATTTTACAGAAATTAAAAAATGATTTATACATGCTTTTTCAGTAAATAAATGTTCAAATCAATAGGTATATGTGGTGGGCTGAATAATGGCCACCAAAGATGTTCACACTCTAATCTCTGTAAGTGTACTTTTTACGGCAAAAGAGACCGTATATGTGATTGTTTCGAGGGTGTTGAAATGGGGAGGTTGTCCAGAATTACCCAAGTGAATATGATGTAATCACAAAGATCCTTGTAAGAGGGGGCAGGATCAGGGAAACGGAGGCTGACATAATGAAGGAAGCAGAGAGAGATTTGAAGATATTCAGCTGCTGACTGGAGAAAGGTGCCAAGAGGAAAGGTATGCAAGGAATAGTGTTCTCGAAGCTGGAAAAGGTAAGGAAACTAACTCTTTTCTAAAGCTTCCAGAAGGCGCATGACCTGACCAACAACATCAATTTGGCCCCTTAAAACTCATTTTAGATTTCCAAGCTCTAGAACTTTAAGATTATACATTTTTGTTGTTGTAAGCCACTCAATTGTGGTCATATGTTACAGCAGCAATAGGAAACTAACACAGCATATTACACAAAATAGAAGGTAAACCTATGCTTGCAATTTTATCATAGTAACAGCTAGTCTAGATTAGCTTGCAAACACTTTTTCTACTTTCTGACCTCCCATTGGCCCATCAGCTCTCAGCAATCTCACATTGGCTCCTCTTCCTCAGGCTAGTTTTACCTCCTTCACAGATGGTTTGCCAGTTTCTGTGATAAATGTCTAAAATATAAATAACACATTTATTAAGATACAATCCCTGTTTTGCAAGACTAACAAGGAGTTCATAGGAAAAGCAAAATATAACAAAAATATTAAGAACTAGTGCTCTGGAGTTGTTCTACCCAATGCAGTAGCCACTAGCCAAAGGTGGCTACTGAGCATTTTAAATACAGTTAGTTTGGATCAAGATGTACTTACTATAAGTATGAAATACAGACTTGACATTGTTACCGAATGAGGTTTGTTTGCCCAATGCACAGCAAGCCAACTGCTGAGATGCCAGGATTTACAGCAGAGAAGAGATTTATCCACGAGGTAGCCAAGAGATGACATGGGAGAGCAACTCTCAAATCCATCTCCCTGAGGGAAAGGGACTTGGGATATTTATGAGATAAAGAATCAGGGTTGCCTGAGGTGTGGAAAGCATGGAGAAAGGTGATTGGAGATGAGAAAAGGATAAGGTAATAGTCCTCCTGCACAGGTGCAACTAAGCTACAGGCTTCTTCATGGGACATATATTAAGAAAATGGCAGCCCTAGCGTGTTCTAAGGGTAGAGTTTTGGGCCCTCTGATGTCAAAAGGTCACCAGTGGGACATTCACACGTGCCCAGTTAGATGGTTGGTGGTCCCAACCAGTCTTTTTTTTTGTATTTTGGCCACACCACATGTCATGCTGGACTTCACCTACCGGAGATCGAACCCATGCCCCTGCACTGGAAGCACAGCATGATAACCACTGGACCACTGGGGAAGTCAGGTCCCAACCAGTCCTAACTGGCTGGAGCCTGAACTGGACAGAGCTGACTCCAACTTCCCGAAAGAACAGCTATGGTAAACAACTTGATTAGGCTGCTTGACGCTTGGAGGACATGCAAGTTTCTGTAAAAACAATTAAAATGAGCTTGATTAGTAAAGGCAGGTTGCAGTTCATTTTTTATTAAGCAACTTACAGTTTAATGGATCTAACTGCCCTTGTTTTCAACACCAAAGACTTGAGCAAGAAAGAAAAACATCTCAGTAATTTTTATATTGATTACACATTGCATTAATAATATTTTGTATATAATGGACTATATTGTAAGTGCCTGACATTAAGCTTCTGATTGGGTAGGCATCCACTTTCAAAGACATCCATCTCAAATAAACAAATTGCCAACTTTATGACACAGCTACTAACTAATCAACTAGATAAGAACCCAGTTCAGCCCCCACCCATGAAATTCCCCTTTCAGAAACCCCTGGTTGACCTAGATAACTGACACTTGAGTGACCCTGCTTTGCTCTTCCTGTGCCGTAAGTCTCACTCTTATGTTTTAAATTTGCCAATAAAGAATGAAACCTTGAAACCCCAGACACCTCACCCTCGACCCCAATAAAGGCAGAGACCAAGGTCCATGCCTGCACTTTCTCTCCTCTCCCAAGGACCTCGCTGTGTGGCCTCTTGTGAATAAGAAACTTTGTTTTTTGACTTCTTTGATGGTTGTTGCTACGGTGTGTGTCTTGTAATCATAATAAGAATCACAGGGCTGGTCCAGCCAGGACATTGGCACCAGTAGGGAATGTCTGTGAGGGCTGCCTCAAGGAATAGGGCCCCGGTGAGCATCCCCAGGCATTTCTAGCTGACAGCATCCCTACTGATAGGTCGACAAAATGAGGGCTAAATTAAATATAGTTTTTAAATTGTTTTTCCTGTTTCTTTTAATTTTTTAAATGTGGCTATAAATATTTTAAAATTACATATGTGGCTCACTTATAGCTATAGAAAAGTGCTGATAGAGCACAATCTTAGAGATTTTATGGGTGTATTTGCTCCTCTCCCTCCGGTCCTGCAGCTGAAAATTCCTATGTTGAAGTTCTAAACCACAGTACCTCAGAATGTGACCTTATTTGGAAATTGGGTCATTATAGATGTAATTAGTTAAGATGTGGGCCCTAAGCTAATATAACTGGTATCCCTATAAAAAGGGAAAAGGTCTCATCTCTAGCACACCCCCGAAAATAATTTATATTCCTTCTTTAGGAAAATATTATTTGCCAACATGCCATGGTGAAAGTATTGTTTACATATGCTGTCCTCTCTATTGGGATTTCTTTTTCCATTCTTTTTCCCCTACTTTTCAGCTAAGCTTTCCTTGAACACCTCAGTGTGAAACAAGCATCTTATTTGCTTGTATTTTTGCATATTTTAGAAAAATCATTAATGTCTGAGTTTATCAAGGGCACAGAATATAATATTTTCATACTTTTTAATCCCAGGGCTTAGCACAAAATATATACTATTTTTTATGAGAAAATGGGTGGCAGTATTTTTGACTTGTCATTTTTATTATTAATATTAATTAGAAGTTACTGAAGAAAATTCTATGACTTCCAATAGATCCTTTATTTCCTCTAAAAAACGGAATTAAATGTTTACTTTTAAAAATATTTGCAGCATTTTAAGTATAATTATTTTGCTATCTACTTTCTAAACAGTATATATTCAGTGATGCCAGATATTTCATTAATTGAACACTTGAAACAATGTAAACCCATACTTACCACGTTCTCCATAACAATCTAGCAGGGTAAATCAATGGCCTCCGTGGAAGATTTTCTGTATTATTTTTCTTTGAATCCTCAGTGTCTTGAAGAGTCGATGGCCCATAAAAAAAAGAGCTTATAATATGTTGTATGAATAAATGAGAAGGTAGATGAATAAAAAATGTATAAACTTTGATAGCCAAAGGCTGTCAATGAAGTGTACTTGGCACATATTATGTTAAAGTTGGTATTTTTGAAATTTGGGAAATATATTGATTTCAAGGTTCTGTGCCATTTTTCATTTTATGTGGCATTACAAGGCTCTTTTCCAATAGTGTCTAGTACTCAACAGCCCTCCTCTGAAGTAATAATTATTCTGTAGAAGTTCATGGCTGTATTCTTCTTTCCCTATCTACGTCTCTGCCATTCTCTCAAATCTGGCTGCATTTAGGAGAAATCAAGCTGAACTCATTCAGGAAACAAAGAAGGTTCTTTCCAAACCATGTGATAAGGTTAAATGAAAGCTGCCTTTGGCAGACAAGAGATCTTTTCTGATGAATTAAATTATACAGTGCATTAGGATAGGAAATATATATCATGCCAATTTGATTTAACACATGGATCATGTATTTGGCCCTAGGACTGAATTATATCTTCAATAGTTGCTTTCGGGTTGCTTCCACAAATAAAATATTAATGTCAAAATCTCTGACTGACACTACCTTTTCATCTATTTATTTATGAAATGAACATTTATTGATTATTACTACATAGAAATAATGCCGTAGAGAAGCTCAAACTCTAATAGAAAAGAATGACTTTTAAAATCACGAAAAGTTGTAATAATATATAAATAATGTTTATAAATCCTATGAGTGTGCAGAAGATGGGGGAAATAATTTTTTCTTAGTATCTGGCCATGAATAACGTAATTGGTTTCCTGAGATGACCTTTCAGGTCCAAGTCTTTGGTTGTAATGAGTAGAGGAATAGATAAAAAATACCATATAGGCTCCTCTTCCCCATTGTTAATGATCTTTCTTGCTAAACCTGTATACAACACTAGGTCTTTCTCAATGTAACCATCCAGGCAGACGCTACCAATTAATGAGTTGGCTGGCCCTCAAGAGGAAAGCGTTTCATCATCTTTGCTGACGTAGATCAAATTCTGATGAAACTTGTTAGAGCCTTACTAAAGAGTAATCTGCCAAGAACATTTAGCACAACAACCTTGAGAAGAACATCCAGTGAGAAAGTCAGGTTTACTTGCCAATATGAATTATATTCAACCATATAAACATACCCTGAAGATAAATTATATGTATGTGTGTGTGTGTGTATATATATATATATATATATATATATATATGTGTGTGTGTGTGTGTGTGTGTGTGTGTGTATGTGTGTAGGTATGTATGATGGCATGTATGTACCTATGTCATGAATATGTATGTCTGTGTTTATGCTATTTTGGAATTTCTCAAGTCATTGTTTATATTATTAGAATACAATGTTGGAAAATCAATTTTTATTTTCTAACTACTTTGAATTATTAGGTATAATATGATTATGATAAATATTTGCTGAATGCCCACCTAACATGTATGAAAAAGTAACATTAACTTCTAAAAAAAGAGACACACTTTAGAAACATTTAATCTTATCAACATTTTACAAAAATATAAAAAGCATGCTACATAATTGAAAAAGAAAACATGCTCCCAGTGAAGCCAAAATTCACATTGAAGGTAGAGATATATACAACCTTATATTTAGAAAATGGAACTTTGCATTCCAGACCCTTTTCTTGGATATAAAATTGTGGTTATTTGTCCATATAACTCTCTAAATATGATTATAGTACATAATGTCTTAAGAAAACAGCAACACCTCTTCATTCAAATAACTTCTGTTATTTGAATGAAGAGGTATTGTTACTTGTTTTCTACATTGGCTTGTACTTTACTAGTCCATAGCAAATTTTTTCTCACAGTGAGTTATATTCCATTGTCATCACTGTTATATAGTTTTTGATTAGCCATTAGTGGTTTAACTCACCATATGAACGATGGAACTGTTGTTCATGAGGTAAATATTAACTTCATTTATTTTCTATGACATTTTTACACGAGAAACAGTGCTGCTAACATAATTACAAGATGTTCTGAAGCTTTTAATTCCACAAAGTTCATTATGATTTCATTGGAACTCTGTGGATTATGATGGTTACCAGTTAATTTATGCAGTGTAATGAGTGCTTCATTTCATTCAGCAGAAATTAAAAAGATGTCTACATTACAGTTTTGTGGTTTTACAGGCTCAGTTATCCTTATTCCATACATAATGGCAGTGAAATTGGTTTCCAGATATGATGCCTTTCAAATTCTCATTAAGAATAACAGAATTAGAAAGAAATTTCTGTCATAAAAAATTTCTAATGCAAAATATTATAACTTACATTATTATTTTCATCTTTTGAGTTACCTATGCAAGAGTATTTTTCAGAGAAATTCTGTAACAATTTATTGTGCATGTTTTCTCTACTACATTAACCTAAAAACACCCTAAAAATATGAATATTTTGCTTTTAGTGAAACTCTCTCTACATATTACACAGTAATCACCAAAATAATATTAAAAGGTTGACATGAATTTTTTTATTGCATAATGAAATCTTAGTTTGTAATTTTCCTTTGACATCTCAGGTGATACATAGGAGAAGTATTGGGTTGGCCAAAAATTTTGTTTGGGGTTTTCTGTACAATGTTATGGAAAACCCCAAACAAACTTTTTGGCCAACCCAATACTTTTGGTGTCTTTATTTTTTGCCAATACAATATCTGTTTTTTTTTCCAAACTAAGTCATAACCCATTAGCTTAAACTGACAATAATATCAAATCTTGTTTCTAATTCCATGCATTTTTTTTTAATTTGGAAATTTTACAAAGCACACAATGTTCAAATTGTTATAATCTTCTAACCTTAAAATATTTTATTTTGGTTATAGTTTGCATGTTCCTTAAAAATTGTAGGTCATTGTTTATGAATACAAAATACATTACCTTTAACAATTTATCACTAATTTTTTTAATAAAGAGATCACTCACATACCTTCTGATAGTGTGGATATTGGATATTCTCAATGACAGTTGTATGGAATGCCTTTTGTTCTCCTTGCTTCACTTTTTCTTTTCCAGCATTTCTTTCTAATGCTTATTGTAGATTCATTTTACTACCAATGGATATTCAATAGCCCACTATAATTTGACTCTCATTGGAAGTCAGCATAAAGGGTTATTTGCAAGGAAGTTTCACTTATTACCTAGCTCCTTCTATCTTACAAATATTGGCTAAGAATTCTCTTTGATCAAACTTTAGTTAGGCTCCCCTGAGCCCATTTTTTGACTAGGCTTCATCTTTGGGGTTTGTCTTTGGCCTACCTAGTCCAGTTGTAGCAAGAATCCTGCTAAGTCAGTTTAGCAACATCTCTTTACCTTTGATCTCTCCTCAGCATCATTTTCCATCCACTGACACCTCACCCTGCTCTTTGGCTCTAAATGCCCACTTGTCCTTATTGTAGTCATGGTTGAATCCATCTCTCTGTTATTGCAATAGTCCTGAATAAAGTCCTCCTTACCATTTCAACAAGTGTCAGAATAATTTTTTTTTTCTTTAACACCATTTGGCTTAATGTACATGGGTTAGTGTTTATATCTATTTCCTTATTTAAAAAAAATGAAGAAATCTCTTACCCTGGTGACTTTCAAATTATGACAACCTTAGAAAGTTCAACCACAGAGTCTAAAAGCATACTGAGTCATCAACTAGATCAAAAGAAAAATTAAAATCTAGGAAAAAATAAACTTGTAACTCAAACACCTGATAAAGGTTTTAATACTTGAATATAGAAAGGGCTCTTAAAACCAATATAACAAAAAACAATTTATCATTAACATAAATATGAATCACACAGGAAAAATTATATGCAAATGGTTATTAAATCCATAAAAAAGATGTTCAGACTCAGATACTTCTAGTTGTCTTCCAATAGTCATTCTCTCATTTTTCTTAGTAATAAAAATAAGGTCAGATAAAATTAAATTAAAATAAACGTATTGTATAGTTATCTCTCTTGCAGCTATGTGTGGCCACTTGGCTAGAGGTCTCAAAGAAATATGTAAATGTAAGTGCTGGGGAGACACAACCAGGAAGTCTCCTTTAAAGAGAAGGAGCATGTCTTTCATCTTTCTACTTGATTTTTCTTCCTTTTTTAAACACACCTGTGATGGTTAAGGCTCCAGGAGCTGTTTGGAACATGTGCATGAGGTTAGAGACATGAGACTGATCACAATCGACTTTGAGGGGCTGCCACATCAGCCCTGGGTACCCTACTTCTCAATTCTTGTTTTATTTTTAATAGGAGAGAAATGCAACATTATGAGATTTAAGCTCCCGATATTTTGGATTTTCTTATTTTATGCTCACAAACCTTATTGTACATACACAAATTTGTTTACAAATAATGAAAAACACACTTAAAATACAACTTTTAATTATCAATTTATCAAAGATGTTAAAGGTTAAAACTGTTATTTTTGTCCAGGTGTGAAAAAACAGGCACTCATATACTGTCAATGGTGTGGTGATTATAAACTGGTGAAAATTGTTTGAAAATCATTTTGTGACATTTATCAAAATTTTCAAGTTATGTATCTCTTGCCCCAGCAGTTAGACATCTAGGAATTAAAATTTTTCTTCTAAGGATATCTTTCCAACACTTTTGCTTATATATCATTTTCTAGACCTTTAGTCAAGGAGCCACACATGAGAAGTAGCTATAAAAATATTTGGTTACAATTGTAGCAT
The DNA here is from genome assembly GCF_003676395.1 of Aethalodelphis obliquidens. Taxonomy (NCBI): domain Eukaryota; kingdom Metazoa; phylum Chordata; class Mammalia; order Artiodactyla; family Delphinidae; genus Aethalodelphis; species Aethalodelphis obliquidens. Next base: position 33,222,892 of record NW_020837945.1, read on the forward strand.
TATTTATTATAGAATCTGAGGTAAGTATAGAGTTCATCAATAAGGCTCTGGTAAAAAAAAAAAAAGAAAGAAAATGGAACATCCATTTAATAGCAGACAACCATGCATTTACCAAGGATAAGGAAGATTTCTGGATAATGATGTGGAAGGATATCTAGGAAAGACTGAATAAAAGTAGGTCTGCTAGGTACTCCCTTCTTCAGGATGCCTTAGGCACTCCTCCTATGTGTATACTGGTAGCATTTTCCAGCTGAGAGATAACCTCTAGGGTGTTAGGTTATCCTCAGTTTTTTATCAGTGAGTTCTTTTAGCAGAATACACATGATATATCCTGAAAATATGTATTACTGATAGACTGACTTGTACTGCAGATGGTGCTTCATTGTCTTTTCCGAACCCAAATGTCTCCCAGCGTGGAAAGGAGACTTATAGGAAGCTAAGTCTGATAGTTTGGGGGCTTCACAGATACTGATGCTCTATTGGTAGTCACATTAGGCAAGATCTCTCTTGCCTAATGTGTGAGTCTGTTTGACAATTCAGCCTTTAGTGATAATTCAATATCCAAGATACATTGATACACATAAAGCAAATTTGAGAATAGATTGCATATATATATATATATATATATATA
>NW_020837945.1:33223622-33252016 GCF_003676395.1 Aethalodelphis obliquidens
ATCCATCTTCTCTTGTACAGATAGGAAGAGCACATTTCAGGATGGATACTCAAGAAATTGTCACCAGTGAGGAATAAACCTAAAGACTATGCTTTCCACACTAAATTATTTTCTCACATGCAATATTAATTTTGACTTGCATTCAAATTAATGTAAGGAAGTAAACACAGATTTTTTAAACTCAAGTAAATTAGAACTGTCATACTACTTTTATTTACATCAAGATCTGTGACAGCTTTGTCATTAAGGTAAATATTGCAAGGTTAGTGAGGAAATTCAAATTTGATTTCCAAGTCCAACCTGACTCAACAGAACTATAAACATAATTCTCTTAAGACTGAGAATCACATTAGAATAAACCTATTGAAATAGAAACTCATAGAAAAGTTTCCTTTAAAAAAATCAGGATTTAATCATGATAATGACAAAGTAAGACTAAGTCGAAATGATACACCTGACAGACCTTTGGAGCAAATCTAGATACTGTTTATATTTTAGTGTATTTTAAGGTATCTAACATACATAAATATTCTCTTGCCTTGTTTTTTTTCATTTTACAAGAAGTTGTTCAACGTTAGGAAGTTTAATCCTTTGTAATCTCAAAGGATCTTTTCCTCTAACTCAAAGTCTCCCATTTTCTTCAGTTTCATGATATTGAAATTTATGGCCTCTGGTCTCAATTTACTTTTCATAAAAGTTTATTTAAACTTTTGGAGCTAACATATTTAAAATTTTCACAGTGTTATATGAAGTTGTATTGTTTGGAAGGGATTAAAAGAAGGGGACTTTTCAGATTATACTCTTCTGTATTGTTTCTGCTATTACAAATATATATATATATATGTACTATTTTTATAAAAGAAGTTAGAAATACATCTCATTGCATTAAATTACCATACACATGAATTCAAAGAAAACCTTGTTCAACTGAACAACATATCTTCCTTTCTTTTTTTTTTTTTTAATCTTTATTTCTCCCTTTCAAACACTATTGTGGAGAAATATTGCAAAGTAATAGATTTCTGAAAATCATTTTGAGGTTAATGGAATAGTTTACATGATAAATAAATCTTAGTCAGTGTACAGCTATTAAAAATAAGGATCAAAAATTAGAACTCTATAATTCAGCCAACGTGGAACAAAAGTAATATATTAGACAAAATCTTCATATTCTAACCCGTGCTCAGTCTGTACCTCTTCAGTGTGATAAAAAAATCTAATATTTTAAATTTACATCTTCAAGTTAACATAAAGAAAATACTGCTGACAAACTAAAAAAAGAAGCTTCAGAGCAATAACAGATGACATTATAATTCTTTATATATTAAGCTTTTATAAGACTGCTGATGAGGATGAAGTAAATAGAAGATTAAGGAATCTATTAAAGGAGAATTAAAAGCTCCAGCAATTGTGATAATCACTTTTTCAAAATTGTCTAATTTATAATAGATCATTGTTTTCTGAAAATAAAAATTAGTTTCACCATGAGAGAAAAAATTATTTTGATACTTTTTATGTTACATAAGCAACGATGCTTCATCTAGAACTGGAAGACAGAATTTCCGTTCTATTATTGTTAAAACAATTTCACTTCGCCTCAGGCAGAATTTGTGACAAAATGTAACATTTTAACAAAAATATATCCTATATTTTCTTCTCAGATTTGAATTGAGTTTTAAGCATAATATGATTCAAAATAATCAGTGGTAGGAAGTATAATTTTCTATCCTAAAAAATATTCTATCTTATGGCATCTGCTTTGTCGGCCAATACGTACTGAGTACGTAACTGGTCATAAATAAAAACCAGAATTTACAATACACTTACTACATGTAATGCTCTATAGGTATTTTTTGTATATCTGAAATGTAGTCTACATATCAGTTACATGTAACTTTCTAGAGGTTCTTTCTCATTTTGCAAGTAAATAAATTATAACCCAGACAGTTTAAGTGGCTTTTCCAGAAACGGCAGCTTAGTGAGATTTGAGCAAGGTAGGCCTAGCCCTTTGTTCTAAGTACACTCTATTGTTTCCATGTAACTCTATTTGATATTAAGAAATGAATATTTATAAGGCATCATGTTTAGCTTCCATGTACCTAGAGAATCCGATAGAGAAGATTGGAAATATACTCAATAAAGTAAATAAGACATCATAGTACTGAAATCATATGTGAAAATACATGTTAAATTACATATGTAGATTATTTTAATTATTCCTACATACATTTTTATATAAAACATATACAAGAGCCTATCATTTTAGCAAATTGTTCTTTAACTGAATCAGAAGAGAATGAACACTTAATGTTATTTCTTTTAATATTTTTACTGTGATTAAATCCTTAGTAAATTTAGCCCTTATATGCTATTAAATCCTTAGCAAATGTCAAATATTAATATTTTGGCACACAGATCAATTTATGCATCTGCTGATAAAATAAAATTTTTTAAGAAATTGAATTATATTATTAAAGGAGCATAATAATAGTGTTAAAAATCAGTAACTGTATAATGAGCACAAATATGTTAAAATTAACACTATCTTATTTAGATTTATTTTAACTATACTTGTTAAGATTGCTTTTCAATTTAATATTGATTAATTAATTTTGCTTAATTAGATTAATTTTGCTTTGGTATTTTATGAAGTTAATTTTCTTTTTTAAAAAGAAAATTTTATTTATAAAATAAATAAAAAATATATATATTTATAAAATATTTATAAAAATATTTTATTTATTTATTTTTGGCTGCATTGGGTCTTCGTTGCTGTGCATGGGCTTTTCTCTAGTTGCGGCACACAGGGGCCACTCTTCGTTGTGGTGCACAAGCTTCTCATTGCAGTGGCTTCTCTGTTGCGGAGCATGGGCTCTAGGCACGCGGGCTTCAGTTGTTGTGGCTCACGGACTCTGGAGCTCAGGCTCAGTAGTTGTAGCACATGGGCTTAGTTGTTCCGCGGCATGTGGGATCTTCCCGGACCAGGGCTCGAACCCGTGTCCCCAGCATTGGCAAGCAGATTCTTAACCACTGTGCCACCAGGGAAGCCCTATGAAGTTGATTTTCAACTATAACTTTCTTCTTTATCCCAGTTAATCCAAATAGTTTTGTTTATAATTATGGTTACATTATTTTTGTATTATGACATCATATGTTGTCACACCTGTAGATGTCATAAGTGTTTCATTTCAGTGCAAATTAATGTAGTGCATATGGACAGCTAAATTATTAGCAAATATATCTCAATGTATTTTATGTTTTAATTCAATAGATAATGTATTTTAATCACAAGTAAATTAAGGTTTGATTAATGACCCTGAAGTTTTGAAATGAAAAACAGTAGAACTAGTAAATGTACATCCAATCTTTATGGAGAAAATATGTGTTATTCATGATTTAGCTGTCTGGCATATAGCAATTTAAAACTCCAGGTATATACATCTTTTTTGGAGACAAAACTATAAATCTCAAAAGCAAAAAATCATAATCTTTTAATTAGCTTTTATTGTGTTCTCTGTGGTAATACAAGTCAAAAGGAACTTTAATACAAGCTCTTTTTCATTCCCTTGGCACCTTGCTGAAACTAACTACTCAAATATTTGTAAAATCTATCATGCGTGGCATAGCACACACTTTGGCATTGTTTTATATTAATTTAGTATGCTATAACAAACTGTGGGACATAATTTTTCCCATTATTTTTCTGAGAAAAGAGGAAACATTTCTTTGGAGTTAGGATTTTTTTTCTTCATTGTCTTTTTCTGTAGATTTCAAATCTGTGATTGGGTAAGCCAACTTTTTATTTTGAAACAATTTTATAATTTTTCTTAATTTCTTCAGTGTTTTTTTGACGTATAGTTGATTTACAATATTGTGTTAGTTTCAGGTATACAGCAAAGTGATTTGGTTATACATATATATAAATATATATTATTTTTCTCGATTACTTTCCATTATAGTTTATTACAAGATATTAAATATAGTTCCCTGGGCTATACAGTAAGACCTTGTTGTTTATCTGTTTTATATATGATAGTGTACATCTGTTAAACCCATACTCTCAATTTATCCCTCTACCCCTTCTCCTTTGGTAGCCATAAGTTTATTTCCTGTATCTGTGAGTCTGTTTCTGTTTTATAAACAAGCTCATTTGTACTATTTTTTAGATTCCATATCAGTTTTCAATTTTAGATTTTCATTTTCTTCCTCTTGTGGTTCTTCTGTATTTTTCAGTCACTCTGTCTCTTGTGTTGGTTTCATCTCTTTAGTCAGTTTCACGTATTACTTCATGTGTCTTCACATGCTGTTCCTGATATTTTTGCCAGTATCTTTTCCTCACCTGCATTGTTAAGTCTCTCAGTAATACCTATTTACTTGTGTTCTGCTAGACAGTAATGATGATAAGCCTAACAGACATCATGAAAAGTAATTTTAGAATAAATTCTTGCAAGGTTAATTTCCCATGCATATTTATATATGTCACTATCCAAGACTTATATTTGATTACAGGACCACTTGTTGAAACTCCATAATTTCTATGGCAAGATTGACTTGATACCATCTAATCCTATCCTTGATACCATCTTATCCTTATCCTAATAATGACAATCTTTAGTAAATTCAAGGCATCCAATCAAACATTACATTTCCTTGGAGGCTCTCTACAAGTATACATCAATGGGCTGGTTGTTCAACTAGCCCACATTGTTTCTACCAAAAGATTTCAGTTTTTCATTTGTAGAACTGAAATGTCACAGGGTTATTGTGTAGACTAAATGAAATAATTTTTGTAAACTTTAAAACAGATTGGCATAGTTCATGCTCAATAAAGTTTCTACCTCCAAATCAATTTCTTTAATTCATAAAGAAAGCAGCCAGCCACTCAGCCTTACTAAGCATTAATACATATTTACTTCACAGGAAACTGCCCAGGACAAAATTCTTTCTCAAAGGATTATCTACTTTGAATGAATTTCTACAAGGAAATAATATATTTTTGTTGCTTTCAGTGTTTTCATCCTTTTTCCTGAGAGTCAAATATTTCATATGCATTGAGTGCCGTTATTGGAGTATGTAAAATTGTAGAGATGTAAGTCACACTAATTGTGGCAGCCATGGAGGTGTGCCACTCAGATCTCCTGCCAAGACAATACCTGCTGGGAGAGGTTGAGTTAGCTGACAGCTTCACCTGCTGCATCTTCTGGTTTCACGTAAGTACCCAGGCCCACCTAGCCCACACTTTCTCCTGGCTGCTTGCAGTGAACTAGTGAGTTGTGTAGGGGCAAGAGACTTTGGCCATTTCTGTCAAATGTGGGCACCTTGAATGGGAAATCATTGCCATGGCCTGGCTGAGACTTTCTCAGATCTGCACTGAAGTGGGAGCTTCCTCCCACCCTCCCTTCTCTCTGACCTCTCTCCTTTCTCAAGGTTCAGCTAAACAAAGAGGTCTGAAGGCTTTCCCTGCCTATCTCAGCTCCTTGCCCTCTTTAGCATTCATAGACATTTCCTTCAATATACTTTTTGCTCTTCTAATTCTGTCCTGGTATCTTCTTCCCAGAGGACAAGAGCTGACACACCGCTGATTTGAGGTTTTACTTTGATCCCTATTAAAGAATGTGCCCTGCCTTAATCATACTAAGCCTGGGTCACCAGAGATAAAATTATGTACATACTGAATATTGCATTTGGTATTATTCAAAATTTTCATGCCATTAAGTAAGGATGTAAGAAATCATCATATTTACCATGGAATGAAACCCCCATTCTTGTGTTTTTCTAAATAAGAATTATGTATCTATTCTCTTACAATGATCAATTTGAAAAAGTTCAGTTATAAGAATCATCAGAGAGCTCCAATAATTTCAGAAGTAAATTAATAAAATCATAGATTTTTAAATCTTTCCCTTCTTACCTAGAAGTCTTTTTTTTAATAGTACAGTGTATATCACAGTATAATTTTATGTAACATAGAAATATTGACTTTTTAAAGAGCTCTAAGGGGTCTACAAAATTATCTTGTATACTCCCCTTACTTTATATAAGAACCAATTAAGATTCTGAGAAACTAAGGTCACCATCACTGTCAGAACCAGAATTAAAATCCCTCTCTCTTGATAGCATCTTTTCATCAAAATTGTATAGTACTTTCTATAAATTTATTTATTTTATTTATTTATTTTTGGCTGTGTTGGGTCTTCGTTACTGCGTGTAGGCTTTCTCTGGCTGCAGCGAGCAGGGGCTACTCTTCATTGTGGTGTGCAGGCTTCTCACTGCAGTGGCTTCTTTTGTTGTGGAGCACGGGCTCTAGGCATCTGGACTTCAGTAGTTGTGGCATGCAGGCTCAGTAGTTGTGGCTCACAGGCTCTAGAGCACAGGCTCAGTAGTTGTGGCGCATGGGCTTAGTTGCTCCGTGGCATGTGGGATCTTCCCAGACTAGGGCTCAAACCCATGTCCCCTGCATTGGCAGGTGGATTCTTAACCACTGCACCACCAGGGAAGTCCCAAAATAGTAGAGTACTTTCAACATTGCTTTTGATCAGAACACTAGTCTAAGGGGTTATACATGAAATTTTACTCCTCCTTTAATCATTTCTCAATCAGAACTCCAAATGGTAGACTGCCTCAGGGCACAAAAGGCTGAAAAGTTATATAAAGTAAATCCACATGCGTTAGGATTTCAGATAAAGGGAACTGAGGATTAAGAAAGATTTGCTAGTTATTACAAAACTCAGGGTCTCAATCCTAAATTCAATGAAGGATTATTAATGGATGCAAAATGTCCTGATTTAACTCAAAAAGGAATCCTTCACATGTTCTAAGACTCTGCAAGTTCCAATTATCATTAGATTAGACTTAAGTGCCAAAATGCAATTTCCTTCCATTCCTATTTAAAATAACTGTCATTACTCTAGTTCAGTTGTTATATGTTTTAAAGCATTATTTTCCTGACGACATAATGCATTTCTTTTACATATTACTGATACAATCATGAGATTAACAACTTTTTATTTAGTTAATATCCATGCATACCACAACACCTTGTTTTCTCATACCTTATGCTAATACACACTAATCTTTTAATCCTATAGAGAGCTACAAGTGTGAATTGGGTGGAACAAAAAAATCCTGTGTGCTCAATATATGTTAATGCCAGAGGGATAGAGAATGAGCTGTTTTGTATGTAAATTTTATAAAAGCATGCAAAAAACTTTTTGCTAAAATCTGCTTCAAATGAGAAGGATTTTCATTAATGATGAGAAAACATGGGTCATGGTCTCTGGGGATGCACAGAAGAATTTACAATGGCAGATTCAAAGAACAAAGCCTATTAGGCAGATGGTATCGTGGAAAAAAAAATGGGGATCATGCTGAGAGGAAGGAAAATTTCAGTCTCTTAGAATGATAAATACAATGGAAAATGCCCTTCTGGAAAAAAAGATAGGAAAATCACATATTCATAGCTAGAAAATTCATAAAGAGTATTTGAATTACAGCAAAAAAAAATTTTTTTAGAGAAAATAAAGGTTAAAAGCCATAAGAGCTAAGTATATCAGACAAATTTTATGCACTCAAAAACTTAATGTAGCTCCATAAAATTATAAACTGAAATTTGACCAGCATTTAAAATTGTATTGTTAGAACTAATTCTAATCTAAGTATTGCCAGATCACACTTTTAAAAGCAAACAGTAACTTTAGATATAAACTACATTTTATTGAAACTTTTATCTAATCATATAATTCTTATCCTTACTTTTCACCCATATTTTCCAAACAAGTGTGTGAATATAACAACAAGATTTCCTAAACTCCTAATTTCCTCACAAGTAAATTGTTGATGCCATGCATTACCAGTTTTCCAAAATTAAAATTACTTCATTATTTATTTTTCAGTTTTAAAACAACTTGCTTATCTTAAAATTGTCAAATACTGAAACATACAAGCAATAAAGTAAAAATAATTTCAAGACCTACTATCCAGTTCTTTTTTTTTTTTAACATCTTTATTGGAGTATAATTGCTTTACACTAGTCTACTATCCAGTTCTAAACATTGTCAGCACTTTTGAGAAAACCTTTCAGATATCACTCTATGTTATACACATTTATAATCAGATAATTAACAAAAATGGAACAAAATGTGTGCTGCTTTATACATTTTTTGTGGTGAAAAACTTTTGCATGATGTCTATTTCATCTATAAATATTTGTTTCTCTTATACAAAGTGTTATCATTTACTGAACACTATGTTCCAGACATATAGCAATGTAAGCAGCATATAATAGGTGCTAAATGTTGGTTGTTTTATCACTTAATCATCACAAAGATTCTGTGTATTAGTAATCACTACCTTACTTTATAAAATATTTTAAGGTCACACATTACAATTTTTCCTTGTCTGATGTCATCAGTTGTTTTTAATATTTAATTAATGAATGCAGGGTATTTATCCCAAAGTTATCTAGTCAGTCCTCTATTTATGAACTTTTAGTTTATGTATAATGACTCATCATTACAAAAAAGTTTCATTAGTTGATTTCCCTTTACATTTTTTATCTATTCATAATACACTCCTAGAACAAATTTTTAGCTCAAAGAAAATGCAGTATGTAGATTTTGAGATATATTGACAAATCATTATCCAAATATTGTTCATCAAATCACAGTCATACTATTGCCTTCAATGCAAGGTTGTCAATATTTTAAACTTTTTACAATCAGATAAGTAAACAAAAGTGATCTCATTTTTTATATATTTTCATGTATGTGATCATTAGCTATTTTTATGATTCTATTGTGAGTTTTATAATCACTATTTTCAGCATTTTTCTATTGGGCTATTGGCCTTTTTATTGATTTGTAAGAACATATTTTGGAGACATTTGGACTTCCCTGGTGGCGCAGTGGTTAAGAATCCACCTGTCAACGCAGGGGACACGGGTTTGAGCCCTGGTCTGGGAAGATCCCACATGCCGCGGAGCAGCTAAGCCCGTGCACCACAGCTACTGAGCCTGCACTCAAGAGCCGGCGCACCACAACTACTGAAGCCCATAAACTGCAACAAGAGAAGCCACCGTGATGAGGAGCCCGTGCACCGAAACAAAGAGTAACCCTCGCTCTCTGCAACTAGAGAAAGCCCATGCACAGCAACGAAGACTCATCCCAGCCAAAAATAAATAAATAAGTATAAATAAATTTTTGTTTGTTTGTTTGTTTGCGGTATGTGGGCCTCTCACTGTTGTGGCCTCTCCCGTTGTGGAGCACAGGCTCCGGACGTGCAGGCTCAGCGGCCATGGCTCATGGGCCCAGCCGCTCCGCGGCATGTGGGATCTTCCCGGACCGGGGCACGAACCTGTGTCCCCTGCATCTGCAGGCGGACTCTCAACCACTGCGCCACCAGGAAAGCCCAGTATAAATAAATTTAAAAATAAAAAAAATAAAGAATACATATTGGAGACATTCCAGTGTAACATATGAGTAAATAGTTTTTCTTGATGCATCACCTTACTTGCAATATTTTAATAAAAACATGAGTATGCTATTTGTATTTTTAAGTTGTTCAAAGTTATCAAATGTATAAAAATTTATCAAATGTTTTAACATAAAACATGATCCTTGGTTTTTTTAGAAGGAAATTGCTTAATTTAGAAACATGTGGATTATCTACTAATCTTTTTTGTGCTTAATTTTTAATTTAATTTCACTGTGAACAGAGAAATTCTCCATTTCATTTCAGTATTTTGAAATTCGTTGTGACCAGCTTTAAGAATCAGTAAATTATTACTTTTGACAACTGTTCTGTGTACACTTCAAAAGAATGTGTATTCTGATATTATTGAGTACCAGGGCTGCAACATTAAATTTTAGGGGACAGTTTGAATAAAGCAAAGAAAATTGAGAATAACCAAAGGAAAATCAAAGAAGTATGGCCATAACCAAGAATGAGGGTGGGGGACCTCTGTGTCACATGCTGCTGACTAGAGAATGGTATGATTATCATTGGATTTATCTTCATAAAGTCATTGGGAAATTTGACAGTAGATGTTTTAAGAAGGTGGTGATAAAAGCAGTATCTGAGTAGCTCTAATGCAGAATGGAATAGAAACATTGGAGACGAGATGTCTATGTTTAATTCCTTTATGGCTATGAGAAGGAAGATTCATGTTTCTATCATTTTATTGTCCTCCACAAGTCTGAATTCTGAAGAAATTTAGAAAAATTTTCCTTTAGATGTATAGTTTCTATAAAGTCTTAATTCTAGATTGGACTGAAGTAAGAGTATCAAATGTGAATTTATTATGATTGTCCTTTCATTTCCTAGTGATTACTATTACTAGTACAGTAATCTAAAAGAATCTTACATAAAATAACTTCACCTATTTTTTTTCCTTTGCTAGTTACTTATTATTTGGACTCCACACATTTGTTTCTGAGAAAATTATATTCTTAATATACTTCCACAAAGCAAGTGAAAGGTAGGAAACAACCCACTGAGGGAAAACAACAACCACAACAATAACAGAACAAACAAATAAACAAACAAAACAAAAAAATTGATCATTTTTGGAGCCCTTAACCACATGACATGTAAGAATGTAAGAACATTCTATCAACGTTGTGCTTAAAGCACAATATTCCAGCCATGTAAGTTCTTGTCTCTATCTTTCATATGGGATGCTTTAACTTGTAAAATATGAAACTGTAAATAAATAGATATATTTTACAGCATATAATTCCTGAAATAGAATAGGTGATTGCCCTTTGGGGACATGGAATGCCTGCAGGGAAAATCAAAAGGTAATAACACAGTAAAGATTTTCCCATTGAAGTGAGACTACAGGTGGCAATTTGCACCAGGAAACTGCAAAGAACAAATGTAAGGTACAATCATTAAAAACACTATTTTTTCACAAATGCTTTGTATTTCTATGCTGCTCTAGTGTACTGTTTTTATTTGAGTTTCAAGATATTTTATTTTAACTTAAGCAGTTATCATTTCCTGGTCTACAGTAGTAATTACAGCCAGACTTACATATAATCACAAAGGCCAGTTGTGTGGATCACACTGCATTGGAAGTATTGTAAAAAATCATTCCACACACAAAAATCTCCCCAACTCTGGGACTATACACTATTAGCAAAATTCTTTTAAAAAGTCCATTTCATGTAATTGATGGGTTTTTTTGTTTTGTTTTTCTGTTAACCTGTGTTATTTTAAGCTTTATTTGCATGGATAATACATTGTGCCATTAATCTCTTAGCACTAAAAAGTCACTCTATTTTAACTTTTGTCATCGTAAAACAGGGGTAACAATTACTTCTGTCCCCATAAGATTGTTTTAAAAATTAATTTACTTTCTAAAAAGGTTCCTGATATAAAATGTGTTCAATACATGTTAGTATTACCTTCTCATATCTTCTATTTATTGAAACCTCTACATTTCAGGAGTATTTCAGTTAATCCAGACAATAATCTTATTAGTAGGTGATATTGCTGTCCACTTTTTACATAATTTATACATTTACAAGAGATAAACTAGGATTTGAAAGCTCGACCACAGGCAGAGCTGTTAAATGTTGTAATCATTCTGCTAATTGTCTTTTAGTTAGTCTTCAATGTCCATGCATACTGCATCTCAAATTATCTATAATTTTCTCATCCAAGTAGAAAGATCTTATAGAAGGAGAACTCAGGAAGTTCAAAGAAAAAATACTTTGAGAAACTGAAAATATTGTTTAATATGAGGATTGAGAAATTTTCACTGAATTTGTTAAGAAGCATTTATAATTATTAATATAAATTTTTAGTAGAATACTTGAACAGAAGCCAAATTTTAGGAATATCAGAAAAAAAATTATATGCCCAGTGGGTGGAAATAATGGGTATGCAATACACTTTGCTAATTCCCACCTTTACAGAGCATTTACTCTGGATTAGGTACAAGTTTAAGGAGTTTATCAAGAATAGACACACAAAAAAGCCCAATTAGGCTGCATCTGGAATTAATACATTTACAGAGGATGTAGGCATACAAACATGAGAAAATATATATAATTGACTCTTTTATTCATAAAGTTTTCCAATAGCTCTTTATTCAATCAGTTGATTTTAACACAAAAAAAAACAAATCTAGATATGAATATTTGGCTACGGTCTATCTTGACTTAGAAAGCAGACATACCAAAGCTTTCATTTCAATATCAAAAATCTAAAATACCATAACTACTGAGAAATAATTTAAAACTTACAAGTTTTACATACTGCCTATCAAATATTTCTTTATAAATTGGAAATTTCAAGTTAAATTTCAATTAATACTCTTTATCCCTTTAAAAGATACTTTAGTTCTTTCTAAGTTTGATTCCAAGTTAGGCTTATTAAAATTTGAAATTATTTTTACTTTTTTATTGATTTCAAGAGTCTGACTTGATAAGAGCTTAAGAAAAATTATTTATTGTGCAGCATATATTACTCTAAAGAGTGCAAAATACATTTGCATGCCTTAAGTGTTCAACTTTGTAATTAAATATGTTAACATAGTAATTACCTGTTCTAATTATGATACATAATTAGTATAAGTGCATATAATTATGTAGTTACATGAAACATCCATGTGATAATAAAAATCTTACAGTATCATTGAAGATGAAAATGGAGAATTAAATAATAAAGTGAATCACATTTAGAGGAAATACCCATGGCTCTGACAATATGCTCTTTAATTCTCTTCGCTATTGGTTATTGTTTGTTTAGTATAGCTAAGTTAAATCTTACTGTTGTTTTTAACAGTTAAAAATGAAAGAAATGAGAAAATAAGTTCAAAATATTGGATTAAGTGATTTAGGATTTAGGTGACTATCTGAATCACTCAGAATAATTACTTCCCTAATAGAAAGGTATGAAGTTTCCTAATGTCAACAGTTCCCAACAAGACTTGTGATGTAACTGATTTCAGAAAGATTAACTAAAATGAACCATGCTAAGATTAAATGAATTATCTTTGATAGATGATTAATAGAATGAAAATATCTAGAGTTAAGTCAATTCATTTATTTACCTAGAAGTCTCTTTACTAGAATATTACCCTGCTTACTGTTAGATTTTTATGGGCAATGTCTAGTTTTTTTTTTAATAACCATGGTGAGAAATTTGTAAAAGCTGCTTTAAACTTTCATTGAGGTAGAATTAGGAAAGCTATTGCTTATAGTGCCAACCATATAATAATAATCAGTTAATGCAAACATACAACCTGAAGTGAAACTAACATGATATTGTAAATCAAGTATACTTCAATTAAATAAATAAATAAATTTCAATAATTTAAAAATATATATAAACATACATATTTATATAATTATATATGTTGCATAATTAAGTATTTTAATTAATTAACTCATAAATAAGTGAAACCATGTAGAAATAACCCTCGGCCATATTCATGTGCTCACTCCTGTGTTAGAGCAGACTTAGAATTGTCTCTTAAGGAAAACGTAAGATGCCCTTATATTAAGTTATTCTGAATGGCCTAGTCCATGTTTTTAAGAAGGTATCAACCCCAGCTTCTGGAAGTTATACAATCTGACTCTGTCCTTAATTGACAACACAGGATGTTGATACACCAAGTGCTTGTCAGAAAAGTATAACCCTTTGACAAATTACCCCAAGCTTATCTGATTATTTATTGAGAATCGCCCAAAGGAAACCCATCCATTCTGTTCTCTAGGAAGCCTACATCCCACATTTTATCAAATCCTGAGGAAACAGCATATTTAAACCATATCAGGTTAACCTGTCATAGAATTGCCTGTATTGAACTGTACTTTTGTTTTATGCCTGTGACATTGACCTTCATGTTGAGCTGTAAAGACTCAAACTGGAAATGTCAGAGGAAGATCCACAGGAGAAATTTCCTATGTCAGCTTGCACAGGCTATCAATGCACAAACAGTTCTGGAGTGTATTGCGTTCAGGGGTCTGAAGAGAATGTAAGCAACAGTTGTCAACATTAAAGTATTTTCTAGGTTTGACAAAAGCTCATTGTGAATATAATGTCTTCTGAACATTACAGAAAGGGTCTGAGTAGAATGTAAATATAAACCAAATGGGATCATTGCTTAATAAGAACTTGTTACATAAGCAAGGGGGCAAACACATATTAAATACATACACTTGAAAAATCAATCCACACTGAATGATAGGGCCTTCAATCTTCCAACTGTTTTTCTTCATAGCTAGCATGTTTCTTTTTGAAGTTCCTTAGAAATGTAGCTATCAGCTTTCACATTTTCAGCCTAACACCATACTGAATTGCTCCTGTGTTTCTTGTTCCTTCTCATATAGGTGATATTTATTTAATACTGAGATTTATAAGTGATGCACAGAAGGCTGCCAAGAATATGTGTGTGGTATGTGGTATCTATTAACATGCAAACAGAAAGTTACTCTCATGTTTTAAAATATTCAATGTGTCCTGAAATGTGAAATATTTTGCTCTATATTTTGTCTTTCAGTTTTTCAAAGTGTAGGTCACACTCTTGCAATATTGTTTGCAATGTCCTTGTCAAACAAAATATGTTGCAGAGGTTGTAGGATTCAGAAGGAGCCTTCGGATGTGCAAAAGCAGCAATAATATTTTGTGGCTGTTAGGACTTTGCAAATTTGTGGAATTAACGTTATCAGCATTCTTCTGACGTACTGTCAGTTCACAGCACACTTATACAGTTTCTCCAAAGCAGTTCATCATATGTTAGCTTTGTAAAATAGTAATCAATAGTAATCATGCTAGAGTTTATGATCATGGAAAGTACTTTTGCTAATGTAGTTATTAAAATAAGAGCAGGTAACCAGTTAGTGTAATTCATATTATATCACAAATCTTTTTTTTTTTTTTTTTTTTTTTTTTTGCGGTACGCGGGCCTCTCACTGCTGTGGCCTCTCCCGTTGCGGAGCACAGGCTCCGGACGCTCAGGCTCAGCGGCCATGGCTCACGGGCCTAGCCGCTCCGCGGCATGTGGGATCCTCCCGGACCGGGATACGAACCCGCGTCCCCTGCGTCGGCAGGCGGACTCTCAACCACTGCGCCACCAGGGAAGCCCTATCACAAATCTTGTAACCACTTATTTCGTCTTCAAGCATGACCCAAACAGTGAAATATATTGAACTTAGAACAGTGAATATTACCAATCCATCTGTTTGTTGTAATCAAAGAATCTTGGCTTCATCTCATGCAAAATTCCTAATCATGTTATTCAGAAATAATAAGTATCCAATAATCTTTAAAAATCAACAAATAATATATATTTACCACAGTCCAGGCAGTTATAAACACTTGGCATAATAACTCATCTGAAAATGACAATAACACTATAGATTCTATTCTTATCATCTACATTGTACAGATGAAGAAATGGAGGAAATAGGAGATGAAGTAATTGATTCAAAGACATACATTAGCCAGTGGAAGTGGTAGAATTGTAACCTGGTATAAGGTATGAAACCTAGACTATCTGTATCTAGGGTGCCTGTGTTTAATTACCATGATACTTGGTCACTGAACACTATTTCTAGAAGTGTACTTTATACATATAAATTTTTTAAGTAAGGCAAATCTTTTTTCTTTATTTCTGGATTATACTAATTTCTATTTCACATATTTTAGTTCAAGCCCATATGCAGAGGTATTGTGACTTTCTTTTCTGTGCACAGGGAATATAGGGAATTAGTTTTGGCCTTTGGTAATTAATTATCCAAAAATAAGGCATAAACACATATTCAATGTCGTCTGCCAACTAGTTTATCTTTAACCCATAAATCATAATTTATCCAGGCTTCTGTATTAGTGACTCATTGAAATCATGGTATTTTTGCATTTATTTTTATAAAAGAGCTGCCACCATCCATTATTTCTCAAGAGGCCAAATTTCAGTTTTGCACAGAAGAGAAATTCTATTACTTGTTAATGAATGCCCATTGCTTATTTTTGAATAGTGTTTTGGTAGATGTTTTTACCTTTATTCTTAGCTGGTACTTTTTAAATTTTCCCTTAGAAAGCAAGTTTATGTAAAATAAGTCTTATCTTCAAATAGATGTTACTAATTAGAAGAGATTCTTGCCATTCAAAATACATACATTCTCAAATAGGAGAAAACACTGAACACAATACAGAAAAGAGATTCTTATCCCTTTTGATGATTTCATTACTTTTTCAATTCTATCACTAACTTTTCTTTAAGGATATGATGAAGGGTGTGGGTTAATACAGAAATGTTTTATTACAGAAAATGAAAAGTATGCAAAAGTTACAAAGCAAAGAATAATAATCAATACAAAACAAAATTATGGGACACCTGTATATGCCAAGAGTGACTGAGAACAAAAATTGTGAGAAAATTTTATCTCAATTTCTCATGTTTGTGAGAAAATAAAGACTGACCTACTTACACTGGAATATTTCCCCCAAGGCTTTTGCCAGGCTTTTGATGGCATTTATAATTAGGTTGCTAAGGGGTTATGATATTGTCCAGTGGGCTTTCTCCAGTAACTTAGGAGGAAATAATAGGTTTCTGTTACCCCTGTAAATCCCTGTTTTCTTAAATTCATATAATCTTTATTAGACCCCTCTGAAGTTACAATTTAACTATCATAGCAGGACATAAATGTTTTTAGTATTTCAATGCCTAAAACTGAAGACAGTGTACACACACTTTTTTTCCTGTATTATAAAGAGTTCTGCTTGTTATTTTTGAAATCAATGAAAATATAGTATATTACTTATTTCAATCTCAAATGATACTAATAGGCATGTCATTTCTATTATTTTTATTTGATTGGGGTGCTTTAAAATGTAACTTTCTTTAACTTTCTCTTATAAATATTTAAAACTTGAAGATTAACCACATATCGGCTGAGACAAAAATATGCTATACTACTCTCTGCTGATGCTCTTATAAAATCGTGATACTCTGTTACAAATATAAAATCAAACTATTTTAACTGAATTTACATGCTCTTTGTAACAATCAGAATATTTCTGCCAAGTGGAACAGAAATCTACAGGAGACTTCATGGTTTTATTCATGACCCAAGATTTCATCAAGACTGATTTTTTTCTATCACTCTCTTCTGCCATCCACAGCATTGTGTGTTCCTTCCTCAGGCTAGCTCCCCTCATGGTTGCAAGAAAACTATAGCAGCTCCAGAGCATGTGAGAGGTTTTAGAATAAAATTTTTCTATCTTTTTTAAAATTGAAAAATCCATTTCCCAAAAGACTTCTTATCAGACTTTCCCTAATATCGCATTGGCCAGAATTGCCTCACATACTCATGCCTAAACCAATAAGTAGAGAGGGAGGCTGGTGATTTCAGTACATCTTCATTGCTATGGACTGTTTGTTTGTGTCCCCACCAAACTCATATGTTGAACCCTAATCCTCAGTGTGATGTTATTTGTAGGTAGAGCTTTCAGGAGGTCATTAAGATGGAGCCCTCATGATGGGATTAGTGCCCTTATAAGAAGAGATGCAAGAGAGCTTGCTTCTTGCTCTGCTTTCTGCCATGTGAGGAGACAGCAAAAAGGTGACTGTCTACAAGCCAGGAAGAGAGCTCTCACCAGACACCCATTCTACCAGCACTTTGATCTTGGACTTCTTAGCTTTAAGAACAATAAGAAATAAATGTTTGCTGTTTAAGCCACCCAGTCTATAGTATTTTTGTCATAGCAATCTGAATTAAGACAGTTATGCACTCTTTGTTACTTGGGATTAGAACTGTCTTCTCAAGCCGTGGCTGTGCAGATTAATAAAACTGTGGATCTCTTAAGAAGGGAATCATCTCAAGAATGGAATTTCTGTACAGCTGAGCAGAAAAATAGACTAAGCCTGAGTTTTTACAATTTGTAAACCTCCAAACCAGTCCTGGAGTGCTCACCAAAGAATTATGTTGTATGCCAGAATAAACTGCTGAGTGTTTAAATATTATAATAACTCACAGCCCTAATCAATGCGTAACTGATACAATAACATGAGAAATTTATAAGCATACCTTGTTTTATTGCACTTTGCAGATATTGCAGTTTTTACAAATTGAAGGTTTTTGGCAACCTTACATGAACAAAGTCTATTGGCACCATTTTCCCAACAGCATTTGCTCACTTTGTGTCTCTGTGTCATATTTTGATAATTTTTGCTATATTTCAAATGTTTTCATTATTATAATATTTGTTATGGTGATCTGTGATCAGGATCTTTGATGCTACTATTGCAGAAATGTTATAAGGTATGTACATTTTTTTAGACATAATGCTGTTGTACACTTAACAGTCTACAGTATAGTGTAAACATAGCTTTTATATGCACTAGGAAACCAAAAAATTCATGTGACTCACTTTATTGCAATTTTTGCTTTATTGCAGTGGTCTGGAACCAAACCTGCAATATCTCGAAGGTATGCCTGTATAAATGCCTATATAAATATTATGTTACTTAACCTGAAAGGTCACATAGATTTCATAATAAAGTTTTATTTAAAAATGCAATAATTGGCAACCTTAAATCATTATTAGAATGAAAATGCTTGAAAATGTAGAATACTTTACATTCTCAATTAATAAGAATTTTTCACTGTTATAGAATTGGGAATTTTCAGGGGTTTTTGTTTGTTTGTTTGTTTGTTGCAGTACGCGGGCCTCTTCCATTGCGAAGCACAGGCTCTGGATGCGCAGGCTCAGCGGCCATGGCTCACGGGCCCAGCCGCTCCGCAGCATGTGGGATCTTCCTGGACCGGGGCACGAACCCATGTCCCCTGCATCAGCAGGCGTACTCTCAACCACTGTGCCATCAGGGAGGCCCTGGGAATTTTCAGTTTTAATAACCACTGAAATGGATATTAATTAAGATTTACTCTGGAGTAATATAGCTCTAAAATACACTGAACCATTTCAGCATACATATTTATAACTTACTTAAATACAATTAGATTTTCTGTTTCTCCTGCAGCTGATTATTTATATTTCAGGTAAGTTTATCAAGTCATTTTTCATTATGTAAAACTGCCTATATTAAACCTCACCCCAAATAATTGAATAAACCAAAGTTATTCCCTGTACTTCTCTTCAATACAACATACTCTGATGACTACCAAAAATAAATCCTTACCATATCTAATACTACGAACAGCAGTTTTTGTCATTTTAATTTAATTATCATTGCTTTTTCTTATTTTGGTGAAAGAAAAATTAGTCAGTGAATTGGGTGTTATGAAACTTAAATTTTGTTATTTTAATTCTTCCCAAATTAATTCTATATTTAGATAGTAATATTGACCTAAACCTTTTAGAAATCATGACTAATATATTTTGTACTAAAAGTGTAGTAACATTTTTAGTGAGTATCCTATCACTGTTAATGTCTTCTTTGCTTAAAAGCACCATTTTTCTACCAAAAAAGTCCTGAGTATATGAAGAATAGTGTGTCACTGGATATCCACTATCCTGATTGTAGCAGTGATAGAATGTATGCTATTAACACTAGAAGGGACTTTGAAAAAATTGAGATATAATTAATAATTCATATTAGCCTATTACCTGTAGTGAATTAATGGGAAGTGGGAGGTTTATAAACCCAAGTCTCATAATGGCTAAGTCATCTTGGTTCATATTCCCTATGGCCTAAAATTCATGACACTTGCAATTAACTCTTTAATAGGTAAAGAGTAATATATCAGGTTCAAAATAAAAATTCATTACAAAACATTCAGTGAAAAATCTGTTAATCAGATACAAATATATTACTCTTCACCTTTTACCAGTAAGAAAATGCTTTTCCTAACATTTCTATAAAATATATAAACAGTGGAGTAATGTTTTATGATGGACTAGATTCCATTAATTATGCTTCCGATAAATATAGCTTTAAAGGATGGGTAATTTTTTAGTGCTTAAAAATGCATCCTTGAGTTGCAACAAATCAAAGACTCCAGAAGACAATAACAAAGTAAAAGTGAAAAGCCTTGTGTACTAAGGTAGTCCTAAGTCAGTTTTCACCTTGAAGATATATTTCAAAACTTAATGAATTTGACCTTAATCTTAATGGTTGCACAGGTTTAGAGATGAAGGAAACAAAGCCTAGAGCTCACACAATATAGAAAGTATAGTATCATAACCTACATAAAGGTAAGATCCACAGACATTATACCTCATTGCAAGACTGAATAAGAAATCAACCTACAAAGCAGAAATAAGCAGTAAATAAACTTGCTTAGACATGTTTTGACCTAGACATTGGGTAAACAAAGAAAAAAGAAAAAGAAATCTTGATTGAAAATGAAGATCTGCAAGTCAGTTGTTATGTGGTTTCATGATATAAATTTGTAAAATTTATATGGAAAACACATGGATAATTTAATTTAAAGTAGTCTTCAGTTGATATTGATGTTATACAATTAATAAAAGATTGTGGAATCTATTTCAGGAGGAAAACAACTTCACATTAACCTTAAACAATTATTTGGATAAAGTTCCAAGGGACTTTATAGCCAAAATTCATACAACACTCAATTAAAAACAGGCAACAAAGAAAGTGAGTTTGAAGAAAGAACAGGCATTAGAAACAAAAATGTAAAGATTTCAGATATTGACAATATGAGACATAATTTAGTTAGATATAGTTAAAAGATTTTAAGTAAAAGATAATATTGAAAATATACTGAATCACCTAGAAAATATATAAGAACAATTTTTAAAATGTGTAAGTTTGAAAAAAGTTCAACAGACTTTATATATATATACATTTATATATATATATGAAAAAATATATATTAAAGATTTAGTGGATTGAATAAACCAAATTAAAGATTTAGTGGATTGAATAAACAGTATATTAGATGCAACTGAAAAGAAAGATCTGTTACCAAAATTTAAATTGAATTAAATTATTCAAAATATAATAAATGTAGCAAAATAACTTAAAAATATGAAAGAGGTAAAGCAAAGTGTAGGATAGAGTGAGTTGATTTAACATATATCTGATCAGAGTTCCTGAAGGACCTCAAAAATGAGAAATAAAAGAAAACAATATTCACAGAATAGATATTAAAAACTTTTTCAGAATTGTTAAGAAAAACCCCTATGAATTTCAGATTCAGAAAATCCAATGAATCTCAAGATGGATAATAAACTAAACACACACTTCAATATATTTTAAAACCTAGACAAAACTCAAAGAAAAATCTTAAAACAAAAAGCTGGGGAGAGTGGGCATGGGGGGAGGTTGAGCACTGTAAGATCTGTTAAATTAGATGAACTCCACACAGTGAGCTGAACAAAATGTGTCTGTGGATCCTGCAGTTGGACATGTCTATTAGCTCATCATATCTTGCATAATATTCTTGATCTGGGGGATTTCTTATCTTTTTTAACTATCTCCTCAGTAAGGAAAAGAGAAATTTCATTGCCTTTAACTACAAATAAACAAATATAATACAGGTGCTACCAATCAGATGTACTCCAGCAGGACTATCATTTAGAAGAGAGAAATATGTGAAAAAAACATTGTGAGAAATTGTTTTCTTTTTTTCTTTTTTTTGTTGAGGGGACAGTGAAGGTTTTTTCTGGCTCTCAGAGGCAGCAGTTGATGTCTTTCTAGGACCTGGTTCCCAGAACAGTTCAAGCTGCTATGACAGTTTCCCCATTGCAGTTTGGGCTTTGTTCTGAGATTCTATTCCTCCAAGCCAGATTCTAGTTCACTTGGAGAGTCTGTAAACCAGCAAGTACTATTTAGTAAATAAAATTTATGGTTAAAATGGCAAAAGTAGGTTTCAGTGTCTACTGCTAAGAATACTGCTTATTACAGAAATTAATATTCATTGTGATTTCAGCTTTCAGACTCTAAGGAAATGAGAATCCAGGATAGGTGAACTGGCTTCACTTAATTTAAAGAGCATCAACTATCCCTCTAGTACTCAAGTACAGGACTCTAGCAACCTATGGCATACATTGACAACATGATTAATAGATAATTCCATTTGATCATCTGTAATGAATTGTAAATTGAGAGAGAGGGTCCTTGGGAGATCTCATTAGCTTTTGCAAAAAATAAAAAAAAAATCATAAAGTTCAAGACAAAAAAGAACTGGATAACTGACTCTTCTAGGTATATTGGAGAACATACAGAATAAGACTTTTGTCAGTTTTAATTTCAACACAAAGAATGTTATGAGAAATCGGTACTTTCTATGATGATGCTAAGAAAAGAAAAGAAAACCCTAATATTTCTTCTAGTTTTAGGGGTAAAATAGCTGCAAATCACAAATAAATCAAACTGGAAATAAGTTTAATCTCTAGCCTCACTGTATTTCTGATGTAACAGTTAGGACACTGTTATGGAGAGAGTGAGACCTTGAGAATTAAGAAAGGAACACATGTCAGAATATATAACATTGAATTGATAAATATCTTAAACATCTAAATCCCTTTGAGCTTCATTTCCATCATAAGCCTTTTCTCCTCTGTCTCACAGGTTTTCTTCCTGCTGTACTAGAAAAGCTTGAGACAATCTTGCCAAGGAGAAATTGATGCTGAAATCTCAGCTTCTCTGTACCTGTGCCAAATCGAATTTAGAGTTTTGGGTGAAGTAGAAAAGGATAACTTTATTACTTTGCCAGGCAAAGAGGACACAGCAGGTTCCTATGTGTCCCAACTTGGAGAGGATAGTGAGAAGTTTTATAGCACTGGTTCAAAGAGGGCATGATCAGCTCGTGGACACTCTTCTGATGGGTTGGTGGTAAGGTAAGTAGGAGTCAGCAACATCAACCTTTAAGTTCCAACTGGCCTGGGGTCCACATGCTTGTGGGCATCGTACCATCATTAATCGCTAATTTTTCCCACCTGGAGGGGTTTTAGTATCTGCAAAACAGCTCAAAGATATTGTTTGTGTGTGTCAGTTGATGGGGAACCAGGACCTTGCCCCAAGGCTGCACTATTGTTTCTCTTGACAGTTTGTTTCTCCCTGGTCTTGCACCCCCTCCCTTCCCTAATTAACAACTGTTTGAATCTGCCCTTGGAGCTCAGGGAAGGTCATGCAGGCTGAATGAATGCTATTTCTTGTAATCAAGGAAATGGGGGACACAGAAAGTGTTTGTGCCCAGGAGCCCCACAGGGCCCTACTCGGTATCAAAATCAATTCTCTTCATGCTCCATACACAGTGCCAGTCACTGTTCTTAAATATAAATAGATTCCAGCATTTCCTCCATGTGAAATACAAGGTTTCAATTCTGAGAGAAGGAGACCCTAAGTGCCAAATAATTGCTATTTTTATATAAACCAAAATTCTGAAAATATGTATGGCTACTGATGGTATTAGAACAAAAAGAGAGGAACACATTCAATATTTTAGATGAGTTTAAATTTATTATTCCAGATAAAATTATCAAAAGTTCTGGATTTAATGTGCTAGATTTTAAAAATTATGAATAGCTTCTAATCGTTTTCTGGTAGGTTGACTAGAAGCTGAATTTTACAGCAGCTTACAATAGATGAAATTGAGCCAAAATTTCCTTGGTCTAATATGGAGACAGTAACGTAAGGATTTAGGGTGATAAGAATGTTGAACGAGTAGAATTACCATAAATCATCTGCTTATTTACCTCTCAGTAATGCCCTAGTAGGAGGCACAGAATTCACTTCCTTCATCATGACTTAGATCATACCTTGTTGAAGGGGAGTACCAGCAACACTGAAAAGGTGCTAGTGATCTTCTCTATGATCTAAGATGCTGACAAAGATGCCATTGGAATAGATTAACAGATTTCAGCTGGGATGGCATTATGGGTTGTGTCGTGTCCTCCTCAAATCCATATGTTGAAGTCCTGACTCCCCCAGTACCTCAGAATGCGATTGTACTTGGAGATGGGGACGTTAGAAAGATAATTAAGGTAAAATGAGGTATATAAGTGGGCCATATTCAATACGACTGGTGGACTTATAGAAAGAGGAGATGTGAATACAGACACACACAGACCAAGGAATGACCATTTAAGAACACAGTAACAAGATGTCCTTCTGCAAGACAAGGAGAGAAGCCTCAGAAGAAATCAACCTGCTAACACATTGATCTTGGACTTCCAGCCTCCAGAATTATAAGAAAATTAATTTTTGTTGTTTAAGCCATCCAGTCTGTGGTGTTTTGTTTTGCCAGCCATAGAAAACTAATACAGTTGGGTGGATGAATACTGGGCTGACAGAAACCAAGTAACTTCACTTACCTAC
Organism: Aethalodelphis obliquidens; assembly: GCF_003676395.1. NCBI lineage: Eukaryota > Metazoa > Chordata > Mammalia > Artiodactyla > Delphinidae > Aethalodelphis > Aethalodelphis obliquidens. The sequence continues at coordinate 33,247,882 of NW_020837945.1, forward strand.
CAGAGACAAGGGGAGTATTTATTGTAATATTCAGCAGGAAGAGAGTGCAACCTGATTGGTTCGGATTTTGATAGTAGCAAAAAATACACCAGAGTCAGTCCTTAGGACTAAAATATATCAGATCCCACTGAAGTCTCACTGGATGTGTGTAATTTTTAAAAAATTACATCTGCAGAAAAAAGACTGAGTTTCAAAGAATACATTAAGAATCCTCATATAATTCTTAAACCTATATCATCACATCACAAAGCTAAGGCCCCTTGATTAAAGATTAGGATGGGAGCTATGAACAGGAACTGCCATTCATTCATATTTTTTTACCTTTTATTTTATATTGGAGTATAGTTGATTAACAATGTTGTCTCAGTTTCAGGTATACAGAAAAGTGATTCAGTTATACATATACATGTATCTATTCTTTTTCAAATTATTTTCCCATTTACTTTATTATATAATATTGAGCAGAGTTCCTTGTGCTATATAGTAGGTCCTTGTTGGTTATACATTTTAAATAACCATGTGTACATGTGAATCTCAATCTCCCTAACTATCCCTTCCCCCCACGCTTCCCCCAGTAACCATACGTTTGGTCTGTAATAATAAAATTTGTACCTGCTTTTACAAAAAAAAAAAAAAAAAAAGGAAAGAAAAAAAGAAAGATTAAGATGGGAAACTTAAAAAGATTGTGATAAAAACCTAAGATTGTGTGGTAATGTTTTTCTTATATTTTTTTTCCAAAGGTATATGTGGTTATTTACTACAGAGACTGTACTGGGGAAAGGGTAATAACCGTACATTTCAATAATCATATGGATCATTTTAGTTCCTTACCCCGAGTCATCACAAAACACACTCAAAATTGTGCAAAAATAAAAGTGTGGCCATGTGTCATGGTGTCATATTTGGGATTACACCTCAGAACAATAATACACATTTCCCTTCACCAAGGTTGACTTTGCTTGTGCCAGTGCTAAGTACCTAACCTGCCAGAAATTTGTACATTCAGTCCCTACGCTTTACCATATTCACGGGAGACCAGCCAGCCACCTGGTGACAGGTTGAAAATATTGTAACATCCTGAGATCTTTGAGGGGCAGCAATTTTATGTCTTTTAAATTATATTCTAGGTTTTATTTGACTTTCTTGAGTAGATGTCCCTGCCAGTAAAACGATCTGTGGAATTACCGAATACTCTAATCACCGTTACACTTATAAAACATTGCTTCTGACCATGTGCAGCAAAAGGATTAAGGCAATTAACTACAGCAACTGAACCTAATGAAATTTTTGGTATTACTGTCGAACTTATCCATGAGAATAATTAAAACCTTTGCTTAGTTACCATTCCAGATGCTAACTTGCAAAGTTGGATTCCTATCTTACTGGCTGTGTTATAGTCTTTGAACCAGAAAACGATGCATTGTCATGTCTCACTTATAGCCCAGATACGCAGGTTTAGGAACTAAGAACATGGAATTGAAGTGGCATTTTTCAATTTAAAGTTTAATATCTCATTTTCACATTTATTTTTTTCTTGTTTCCATGACTTCAGGTTTGGGTGGTTTAGAGAAGGGGATCTGCAACCTTTGAGCCAAACCTGGTCCACCACCTGTTTTTGTAAATTTTATGAGAACATAACTAAACCTATTTGTTTCTGTGTTGTTTATGGCTGATTTTGTGTAATAGCAGTAGAACTGAGTATTTGTAAAAGATACCATATGGTCTACCAAGCATACAATATTTACTCTCTGGCCATTAAAGAAACAGTTTGCTTATCATTTGTTTAGGTTTCATAGTCTCTAAGGTGGAAATGTATTAAAAACATTTACTAGGGAACTCAACAGTGATGTCATTGAAATAAAAGCTGAAATATCATCTTCCAATTTGGGGTACTTGATGCCACTCTTTGAACTGGTAAAAGTGAGTTGATAGTGTTGAATTAGATAATTAGGAAGGCAAATATGTTTGCTGCTACATAATGAAGGAATAGAGTACACTTGGAAGTGTTTGGAAGACTAAGTAAACCCCTATGCGAAGGACTAGCATGAATTTGTATTCCTCAGGAATGGAGGTTTGGATCACCCAATCAGATAACAATATAACAAACTTCAGTCACCTTAAGTTCCAGCTGATAACAGAGGAGATGTAGACAAGATAGTGGAGGAAAAAGGCATAAAAACCAATTGCAGTCAGGTTACCAGTTATAAAGCTAAGTACTGAATTATGTGCTCCTATACTTCATTTGAGGTATCACATATTTATATATAAATCTTAGATACTTTTTCTTTCCCTCAGTCAACTTCTGCAGCTATTTTAGGTACTTATTTTTGTGTAAGTTTTAAAATTTGTACATAGAGTAAATTGAAGATAGAATTAGGGTGGAATGAGAGAAAAAATGGATATCACTCAGAAACCCTGAGAAATCAAAACCAACACTTGATTTTGAAATAGAAAATGAGGCTTTGGGTTGCCCCACTTTTGCAAAGTGAGTGATCAAAACCACTACACTGGATAAACCTAGATGATATCCTTTATAGTTTATTATATACAAATGTTACCACATAGAATAAAATGTGACTAGAGCATCCTGTTTAAGACATATTCAACATGGTGGCCTGAAAACCCAACATTATTTTATTTTCATATTTATGAGTGATATTTATAATATGCAAGGGAGAAACATCTTTTATTATTGCTCTAGTTGTTATTATTGTTTGGAAGTTTAAGTATAGAAAAAACCATGAGTAGGGATGTTGGACTTTAGTGGACATTTGTTACAACTGGAGTTCCCTCACATCCTTTGAACATTCTTCCTTATGAAGGATCTCTCTACTTTGAATACAAGCTGGTGTTATTCCTTTCCAAAATCCTTTGAAGATAGGACACAGGAAGATAATTGAGGCACTCAGTCAGATATACGCATATATAGTTTCAATTCGGAGCAGAGCAATGTGAGAAAGCAAGGGTCACTTGGAACTTATGATTTGGTGAGATGCAGGGGCAGCAATAACTGAAGATCTGCTCTGAGCTCTGGTGGCAGTGGGTTACAGGTGGCCTGAACACAAGGTCGCACAATGTTATCAGGAGCATATCCTTCAAGCAGGACTCTCTGTCTTCATGGAGAGTCTTGATTTGCTTAATATTTCCTTAAAAACCCTTCTTCCTGAACTCGATAGGGAGGGGTTCGCTTTTGGCATGTAAGAGTCCTGAACGAAATAATGTCTTTTCTATATAGTATTGTGACTTGAGCAGTAGTGATCTGAACAGCACAGTTATAGAGTAATAAATTACTTTACCCATGATTTCTATTATATGAGTAATTATATTGACATTATTTATAAATAATTTCTATTATATTTGAAAGAAAGTATTATAAAGATTTTGATCTATCTCAGTAAAAGTATTATGTTTTATTCATCACTATACATCTTACCTACCTGGTATGTAATACAAATACCATCACTACTGGCACATTATTTCACTCACATTAGAAATATGGTTTCTAGTCATTGAAGCAGAAAATTGACAGAAATCAGTAAAATGTTATCAAACTCATCCCACTAGCCTCATTCACCCCAAGACACATACTCATTTTATTTTACTTTTTAACTATTTTCCTTCTTTTAATTAAATTCTACTATTTACACTGTTTAATGGGTGAATATCTGGTAGACAATTAACAACCATCTTTTATACGGTATTTTATTTACGTTTTACTTCGTGTGCATAAATGTAGCATTCTGATTTTTTGTACTTAGTCCTAGTGGATTGTTATTTTTAAATATGGTTTGTAAACAACATTTCAAAAATTGTAAACATGGATACATAATATTTGTGGCAGTTTTCCAAATTAATTAACTAATTAACACACCATATGTGGCAGTCTACCAGTATATGTATCTATCAATGAAATAGCATCTGTGTGTGTGTCAGGGAGAGGGACTGATCAGGAAAATACAATATAAATACCAATCCTTTTCTTTACATTTAAAATTTCACAATACTTATAAGACTGTAATGAAGGGATAACATGTATTAAAAGCTATGTTATATATCAAGAGTGTATATATGTCCATCTCAAACATATATATATATATATATATATATATATATATATATATATATATATATACTA
>NW_020837945.1:33252116-33331683 GCF_003676395.1 Aethalodelphis obliquidens
ATTGATACTATGTATAAAATAGGTAACTAATGAGAACCTACTGTATAGCTCAGGGAACTCTATTCAGTGCTCTGTGGTGAACTGAATGGGAAGGAAATCCAAAAAAGAGGGTATATATATATATACATATAACTGATTCACTTTGCTGTTCAGTAGATACTAATGCAACATCATAAAGCAACTATATGCCAATAAAAAGTAATTTAAAAAAAGCTTTGTTATGCCTCTGAAATATTTCATTTAATGCCTCTCTAGGTTCTTACTATTGAGAGCAAACATAGCTAATTTACATTAGCATATTCTTTGTATTTTATACAACTGCAATGCTATTAATGGTCTTTTATAATTAAATATGTTGCAATAATAAGATATTAAGCCAAAGATATAATCCAATTAGCCTTTAGTAGAAAAAAACTATTTTAGATTAGAAAAGTATCATTTCAATATATGCTTATTCAGAATTATGGAAATTCAATTTTGGTTAATATTTTAAAATATATCAGCTTAGTTACTTATAAATTTTAATGAAATTATTCTCTTATTAAGGACATTAGGATTTGCTGCTGTCAGCCTCAAACCCTTCTGGGTAAAGTAGTTTTGAAATATATAAATTAAATGTAAGAAGTTGTCATTTCATTCCATGAAATGTAGGCATTTTGATTGATAAAACATTTATTCCACTATCTATAATGTAAGTTTCTGTAGGCATCCAATAGCCAGTATATTATAAAAATAGAAATTCATGATAAGAATAAAGACCATAAAACTGTAATGAAAAATAAATAACTCCCCACTGCTTTGCTAATGGAAACAGAAAATAAACTTTAAATGCCATAAGATGGTATAAAAGTACTTCAATTCTACTGCCCAGCCTGCCAATAAAACAAGATTCAATAAAGTAAGGTAGGCAAAGTGCTGTTTACCAAACATACACCTCTGCCATCAATATATCACAGTGTATGTCTGCAGTGTCAACACAGACAAACCACAAAACAGAAGTACAATAAGAAGTGCTATAATGTACTTTCTAAAATGTGGTGCAAACTCAATATTTCAGAAATGTAATTTTAAGATAAATTTACTGAAGTCATTGATAAATTAGTTTATCTTTTGTTCAAGAAAAGAAAAATTAGAGATTATGATGTTAGTTTCCTCTGTAACACAGAGACATATATATTTTATATTTCAGAGTTATTATACCATTGTATAAAATTACAAATGATGGACAATAAGCATATAAGGCTTTCAGAGTTTAAAAATGGCATTCCAGAAGAAAACATTAAGTTTATGAACTTCAAAAAGTCTCAAGATAGAATAGGGACATTTACAGATAATTTCATAAAAACAATGGTTGTAAGATACAGAAAAAGATAACTGAATATTCTGACCTTTGTCAAGGATCGAATACAGTTCTTATGTATAAATTTAATGTTTTTTTCTTGTGCTTATATAAAAAATTATTCCCATCTTTCTAGAATTCCTATTGGTATAAAACTGCTGTTTGAAAAAGTCTATAGTTTCTCAGTTACTTACTTTGTTCCCAGATTTAAAGATAATTCAGTCTTTCACTGCTAAGTGTAATGTTATCAGAGGATTTCTTTGTAGATGCAATTTATCAATTTAAGGATATCCTCTTTTATTCCTAATATGATGATAATTTTTATAATGAATGTACCTTGAATTTTGTTAAAGGCTTTTACTGTATCAATTAATATAATTATGTTTTCCTTCTTTACCATGTCAATATAGAGATTACATTTGAAATATTAAATCATTCTTGCATTTTTGGGATAAATGCTACTTGGTTGTTATGTATTATTATTTGTGCATATTTATATATTATAAAATATATATTTAGTATATATTATACAAATTTATTTATATATTGCTGAATTCTTTTGCTAATATATTGTAGGGGAATTTACATCTATATTTATGATAAATATTGGTCTCTTTTCTAGTAATCTCTTTGTCTGAATGTGGTATCAGATTAATGCTGCCCTGATAATATGTGTTGCAAGTATTCCGTCCCATTTAAATTTCAGAGTTTGTAAAGTATGTGTATTATCTCTTCCTTAACATTGAATATTTTGAATGTTATCAAATAATTTTGAATAAAATACAGCAAAATGTAGAGAACACAGTTACAAAAGATATCAAAAGCATTTTAGACACAATTTGAATTATGTAATTTCTTAAAGTCTTAAACATTCTTAATATCTAATTGACGGTGGGTATCCAAGAAAGAGTTTAGTAAAATATTTCTTTTTTAACTAAAAATAAGAATTTCTACAAACTATTTGTATTTTAACTCTTTCGTATGTATATATTTGTGTGTATAATATATATATACATATATATATACAGATGCATACATATGAACATATATGTCTTACTTTTAATAAATTCTGTCAATTGCTTATTTTGAATTAGCAGAACATCTCAGCCTGTTCAGATGCCATAATGAATTATGTATGTATACCACAACCAACTATATATATGTTTCTGCTCCATAGTTTTCCAAAATTAGTAACAACATTGTGCTTTTACAACAATGCTGTGCTCCATCAAAATTTGTAGTCACATTATCACCACAGAAACAATTTTTTCTTCAACACTGTTTCAACTTAGTTTGTAAAAGCATTCATAAGAGTATCTGATGTTTCACCTTCAAAAGAATAAACTTCAAAAATCTAAACTGCTTTCATAAATTGAACCAAAATAGAGGCCTATTATGGAATTCATCTAACTGATTTTCTATTTCAAGCACATAATATAAAACCAGCAGAAATATAACATCTCTAAGTTCTTATGGAGCTGAAAAATTCCATTTTCACTTTTTGTATGTGCCAAATTAATTTAGAGAAAGCCTAAAAATGAGCCAAATTAATTTAGAAAAATAGTCATTTGTTCAAAATAAAAAGTCTTGTTTCATAGAGTAATACGTAAATGCCATCCTACATATGTATAAGTCAAATTTGGGTCTTCAGGCAAATTTTTTCCTAAATACCTACTTAATTTTGAATAAGTGCTGCAGTCTCTGGCAGATTTGCATCATATAGTTACATGTAACTTTAGGTACCAACAGAGACCTGATAGTATATGGTCAATGTCAGTTAAGTATTTTGTGCAAATTGTATGTTTATTTTGAATATTTTTGGGAAAAGGGATATAGTTCTTGATTTTTTGTTAAGTATAAACTTTATTGGTAGGTTATGCTCATTGCTTCTGAAGGCTATACCAAAAAATTAAAAAGTGATCCCAGAGAATAAAATTAATAAATAGCTTAGTATCAACCCATAAAACAAAGGACAAAACTATTATAATAAAAGAGGTCATACTATCTTCTTTATACTCTAAGCCAGGACTGTTTGTCCTCTTTTCTCCACACATATTTCACGAAGATCTAATTTATAATTTGTCATATCTCTCTTGGATTATATGCCTGATGGGCCACAGGATACCTGGGTAGCACACCAAATGCCCAGCTGGGGTAACAGTATTGAATATTTCTCTCACTAGTAGACACCCAAGATTCACAGGTCCTAGTCATCCTAAGCACTCATGTCAGAGTACACTTCATTTCATCAGTAAGTTGAGTGTATGGGGGAAGTCTCCTAACACATTTTGGCTTACTGTAATAAAAAGTTAGTAATAATGCCTCATTAAAAGTGAAAAATCCCACCAAGCGCTAAACTGCAGGAGACATAGGGACAGCAGGAATAAAACAATATGATCCCAGGTACACCGAGATATATGCCACTCTGATTATATGAACTATTCATCTTCCTTTCTCTTGGCTACCATATCATTATTTTTACATTGTCACATAGCAAGAATACATTTTATAGGTGAAATTGAACTTTCATTGATTTGATCTTAGGTTGATTTTAAACTTTGGAATCAACAATCTCTATTAAAAAATTTTGACTTTAAAATTGTTATTAAAGGCAAAGCCATGTAATGTTTGAGTTGATAGAATGTCATTCACGAATATTGGAAGGAGAAATGTACTAAGAAAACCAAAGGCAGAGAGTAGGATGGTGGGTTATAAAAGTGAACAGAGGAATTTTCAGTTACTAATTCACTTATATAATACATATTTATTAATGCAATAATTACACCATTTAACTGCACCCATACAGTTTAATAATACTACATTACAGTGGATAATTTATATTTGTCAGCATTTATCTCTGAACTCTATGAATTACAGCTATAATATGATTTGTTTGCTTTCTTACCTTGCTGTATACTTATTGATACAATCCTGAGGATTTCTATAGTCTTTTAAGCCTGACTCTTTTAATACTTTTTTTGTTGCTGGGCTGTTTTTGTTGTTGTTATTTCGGCCAGAGTCCATTTTGGAATACTTCTAGTCAGGAAGACCCTATCTACTTGCAACCTGAAAGATATTTTTATGTTTCTCTTCACAATTGAATGTGATAACTACATATAGAAATCGATGATCAAAATATTTTCTCCTCAGAACTTTGTAGGCATGGCTTTACTGGTAGATATATGGTATTTGATACCAATCTGGTTCTGGTTCTTTATAATAAGCCATGTTTTTTCTCCATTTGGATACTTTAATATTTACTTGTTTAATATTGGACTTTTGAGATATCTCACAAGAATGTGTCTGTTCATAGATTTTGTTTTTGTTTTTATCACTCAGTGTAGATATTTCATTAGATTGTTACCTAAGTGTATCATCTTCTTTGGAGCATTTGTAAATGACATAGTGTTTTTAAACTTTGATTTCCACAGTTCACTCTTAGTATATAGACATAAAATTGATTTTTGTTTGCTGATGTTATATACTTTGGTCTAGCCAAACGTGAGTTTTTTAGGAGCTTCTTGGTGGATTTCTTGGGATTTTCAATGTAGACAATCCTGTCATCTGCAAATAGGGAATTTTCTATCTTCTATTCAGTATCTGCAAATAGGGAATTTTCTATCTTCTATTCAATTTTTAGCATTTTATTGTTTCTTTTATTTGCTTTATTACAGAGGTGAGAATTTGCTGTACTATGTTGAGTAAGAGTGATGCGAGCAGAAATCCTTGCCTTGTTCCTGAACTTATAGAGGAAGTGTTCAGTTTTCCACTAGTAAGTATGATATTAGCAGCTTTTCACAGATTCTCTTTATTAAGTGTATTCCTAGTTTTTGAAAGATTTGATCATAAATATGTGTTGGATTTTATCAAATGCTTTTTCTGGGCTAAACAATATGATGATATAATTTTTCTTCTTTATTATATTGATACAGTGGATTGATTGATTGAGTTTTGAATGTTGAACCAGCCTTGCATACCTGAAATAAACCCAATTTGGTCATGGTATACAGTTCTTTTCATTCATTGCTGGATTTAATTTGCTAATATTTGTTAAGGACTGTTTATTCTAAGTTCACAAGAGATGTTTGTAGATTTTTTTTTCTTTCTTTTTTTGCGCTACTTTTTTTCTAGTAAGGTAGAATTTTAACCTGAAGACATTTGAGTCCTATCTCAGTTTATTGTTTTTCTTAGTCTGGATCCCTTGAAAGCAGAAACCTTGGATGTCACTTTCTTATTCATGAGGTAATTTAAGGAAGCTATAGTGAGAGAGCCAGCAAAATGAGACAAAAGGTGGAAAACCAATAAATGCTGTGTTATCACACCAGTGTAGGCAGCAGACTGTAGACAATGGGGCTGAATCCCCTGGGGATGCTGTGAGGAACTAAGTGAATACATCTTGTCACAGACTGAATCATGTTCCCTCCAAAAATATGTATGTATTAGATTCCTAACTCCTCATACTTTAGAATGTAACTTTATTTGGAAATAGTGTTGTTACAGACGTAATTTGTTAAGATAAAGTCATACTTGGGTAGGATGGGTCCTTACCAAAAAGAGGAAATTTTGACGCAGAAACATAATCAAGGAGAAAGTCTTGTGGAGATGAAGGCAGAGAGCAAGGTTATGTTTCTACAAACCAAGAAATGCCAAACATAGCCGGCAAACTACCTGAAACCATGAGAGTCATGGAGATGATTCTCCCTCACAGCTCTCAGATGTATACAACTCCTTGATCTTGAAATTATAGCCTCCAGAACTATGAGACATTACATTTCTGTTAAGTCACTCAGTTTGTGGTACTTTGTATTGGGAGCCCTAGCACACTAATGTATCAATGGGTCCCAGAGAACAGAACACTGGGCCATTTTATCTACTGATTCCTGTCCCCTGTTGCTTGAGGTTTGACCACAATGCCATTAATTCTTTCACATTTTGGGGCTGTGCTGTCCATGAATTGATAAAAATCCTACAACTTTGGAGGAAGCTCCCAAGGAAAAAAAAAGTCTGAGATAGATGCAGGTGCTTCTGGGAAGACATGAATGTGCACAGAAAACTCCCCAAACAGCTTCAGTGAAGTCAGAGGTGGGCTGACATGATATGACACCAGGGACAATTGTGTCTGCTACAGTAATAGTCCCTGTTCTTCTTACATCATTATTTCCTTCATTCTCTTTTCTACATTCATTTTTAAAAGTTAGACAAATAAAAGCTTTCTGGATTTAATTAGTGATGTTGAGCATCTTTTCATATGCTTCATTTTCTTTCATATTTCTTTATTTTTTAAATATTTGCATTATATTCTATGAATCACTTATTTTTTCTGACAACCTTACATTAAAGTTCCTTTATGATTAAGGTGACTTTGTCATTGCTGCATCTAAAATTATATATTTTTCTGTGAAGCCTGAAAATTCTACCAATGTATGGTTAAATATCATTTCTTTGCACTGCATTGTGCCAGATCACTATTTTTTAGAGTGTTTTTGAAAATTCTATCTGCACTCTATATTTTGACTTCTCTATTTTAAAATCTAAATAACCAATTCAAAATAGCCTGGAAATTTCTTCACTACTTTAAATTTGATTTTAGAAGTTAATTCTAAATCCATATGAGTGCATTTTTTGTGAATGAAATATCTATATCTATATCTATAGTTTCATTTACATTTATGACTATTTTTTAACCACTTATCACACTCTTTCCATTTCTTAACATATATATACAGAAAAGCACATAAAACATCTAATACACTTTAACAAATAATTATATAGCAAATATCCAAGTAATCTATAGAAAAAATGAGGACATAATAAACACAAAATCCCCACTGGGCTCCTTCCTAAACATCCCCCTTTTTGAGGTTGCCACTGTCATTACTTTGTACTAATTATTGTCTTGCCCTCCTTCATAGTTTAAAAAGGTATATATCTGAACCTCAAAAATTATATGATCTAACTTTCCTATTTTTGATCTTTATATAAAATCATACTATATTTGTTATTTCAGATTTCTTTTTATTCAACTCTACAATGGCATTTTTCCTGTGTAGGAGTTATAGTTTCTTATTTCTTTGCATGTCTCATCTTTTTGTTGCTGTTGAAAACTGAATATATTTAAAATAATAACAATATGTGGCAACTCCTGTAATCAGATCCTTTTCCTCCCAAGTTTGTTTTTATTGCTCTTTGTTGTAGTTATTTTTGTTGTTGTTCAGTTACTTTCCTGAACCAATTCTGTAAGATCTGTATTCTTCGTTGTGTGTTGTCACTCAAGTATCTACTTAGCAATCTTAGTAGCCATCTAATGATTAGATAGAGATTGACTTAAATGCCTGGAAGCAGTAACTAGCTATCTTTTCTGAGTGGCTCTGTGTGTGTGTTGAGGTATGCCTTTAGTACTCTAGTGGGTAGTTTACAGCTCTGCCTTAGACTCCATTATCTGTCTGTACAGAACCTGAGTGTCAGCAAGAGATGAGATTAAGGCTTTCTTAGTTCCCTTCTGGTCATGTGCACATCCCTTCAAATGTGCATGTCCTTCTATTTTTTTAATTAATTTTTATTGGAGTATAGTTGATTTAGAATGTTGTGTTAGTTTCCGCTATACAGCAAAGTGAATCAGTTATACATACACATATATCCACTCTTTTTCAAATTCTATTCCCATATAGGTTATTACAGAGTGTTGAGTAGAGTTCCCTGTGCTATGCAGTAGGTTCTTATTAGTTATCTATTTTATATAGTGGTGTGTATATATCAATCCCAATCTCCCAATTTATCCTTCCCATGCCCTTTCCCCCTTAGTAATCATAAGTAAGTTTGTTTTCTACATCTGTGACTCTATTTCTCTTTTGTAAATAAGTTCATTTGTACCATTTTTTTAGATTCCACATATAAGCGGTATCATATGATATTTGTCTTTCTCTGTCTGACTTACTTCACTCAGTATGACAATCTCTAGGTCCATCCATGTTGCTGCAAATGGCATTATTTCATTCTTTTTTATGGCTGAGAAATATTCCATTGTATATATGTATCACATCTTCTTTATCCATTCCTCCACTGATGGACCTTTAGGTTGCTTTCATGTCCTGGCTATTGTAAATAGTGCTGCAATGAACATTGCAGTATATGTATCTTTTCAAATTAAGATTTTCTCCGGATATATGCCCAGGAGTGGGATTGCTTACCTTCTAGCTTTTCAGGAATGTTTTGGAGCTTTTCAAACCCTATATGGATATCTCATTCCTCAGTTTTCCCTTTTAAGTTTTTTTGTCTGCCTCTTGTTTGCCCTACATGGCTTTGCCACTTCAGGGAACTGAAATGTGAAATAATTGTTTGACTTTTTAGACAAATGCCCTGGGGAAAGGGCTGTTCTGTACTAAGCAACTCCAAGTCAGGTGAATAAGGACAAGTTTTGTGAATTGGGCTTTTCCAAGCAGGTCAAATAGAGACAGTGTTCTGAGGATGGGGCGTTTGAGGGCATTACAAACCTGTTCTGTCCACTCCCAAGCTGCCACATTGCTAGTTTTCAGAATTATCTTGGTTGCAAGGCTGCTAGTTTTCAAGACTAGGAAGAGAGGGAAGATACCTGACAGGTTAAAATACCACAAAACTTACTGATCTTACCAAGATGAATAAATATTCGTGGGACCGTTGCAAGACTGGTTTATTTTCAGAATTCTAAAAAAGGTTGATTTTAACAATTTTGACTTGTTCTCCTTGCTTTTGGGGGGACTGGATTTTGCTATTTTGCAAATGCTTTACTCTCAGTATAACCTTAATTTCCAGTTCTTTGATTACTAATAAGGTTGGACATCTTTTCACATGTGTATTGGCCATCAAAATTTTCTTTTTCTATTGAGAAATGTATAATCTAAAAATCTCATTTTTTTTTCCTATCAAGTTGTTGGTCTTATTCTTATTTACCATTGTGTGTTTCTGCTCTACACAGGATATGATTCCTTAGTTGGTATATGAGTTGCAAATAGCTTCTATTACACTGCAATTTGCCTATTTTCCTTCTCTTATAAAACATTCTGATGAAGAGAATGTCCCAGTTTTAACATAATACAATAAATCAATCTTTATTTTTATAGTTAGTGTATTTTCTTTTCTTGCTTAAAAAATATATCCTATATTGAGACTATAAAAATATTATTTTATATAACATTATAAAATATTATAACTGCATTTCACATTTAGGTATGTAATACCTTGAAAATAATTTTCTCATGTAGTTTGAGGTATTAAAACAATCAATTTCCATATGTATACGCTATTTTCCAGCACTGTTTATTTAGAAACATTTACTGTACCCATTTATATGCAGCACTATCTTTGTCCTATATCCAATCTCAGTATATGCAAACATATATCAGCACTATTATGTTCTATTTGTTTATTCGTCTATTGATGTAACAGTACTAGACTGCCTTAATATACATTTATATTTTTTTAGTATTTCATATTTGTTTATACTGAAGAAAATAGAGAACAGAAACCTATAAGGTCAGACCATAGAAGACCATGTTTCTGTGGGAGAACTTGGAGACACATTGGAGATAGTAAATATAAGGACAATACACTATTACATTATATTAAAGATACTTTCATATAGAGGTTAGTTTCATTGCACCATCTGATGATTTTGTCAAATGAGATAATCTCAGTCCTGTTATCTTCATTGCCCTCATTATTCAAGTAATTAAAGAAAGAATAATTACTATCAGTAACCATAATTTTCCATAACTTCTTCATAAAAGGTTTGTCTTATTCACTGTTATAAAGTGAATAATAATATATTCAGAATAATATATAATTATACAGAATTAATACTCCATAACAATTTGTTCAACAAATAAAATGAGGATTATAATTTTTGTTCATGAATTTAGAAAATAACACAAAATTTTGTTACATTCTTGGCTTGGTATTAAAGTTAATGTGACCTTTCCTATTTTCTTCAATAATTTTGATTTTTAAAAATTTCTTGACATTTTTTCTTAATATTCAAATGCTATTTTTAAACCTGGAAGCAAAAATTTTAATGTAGTTTACTATTATCCATATTTGTCATTCACATTACTTAATCTCTTCAAAGATTTTTATGAAATTTGGCTTTATTTGAATGAAAAATGAAAACTAACTTGTTAAATACAAATAAAACCAATATTAATATTAGATAAACCAACTTTGTTGGATAGAAGTATTGGTCCTCAGTTTTAAAAAAGTTGCCTATTACAAAATAGGTATGGTTTCTAAAGTGCCTTTATTTAACAATGACTTCAAAATCTGGACTCAAATATAATTAACAATTATCAGTGTTTGATAGATAAGTCAGCCTGACTAATGGTTTTTGCTTTAAGTCTCCATTTTATATGTTTATGTTATGTAGTTGTGCTTAAGTCATGTAAATGCTAGAGGCAATGTATATGAAATGGTAGAAAGTCAATATAGCCTCTGATGTTAAAACATAGTGGGTGCATTATTGGTAATCACAGCTACTGCGTGAAAAAATGTGGACAATTTTTAACTTAATTATGACAGTGAATTTTTAAGCATTTTCAAATGTTCATAAGAATGTCTCAAGCATAGTAGTGAAAAGTGTGGCCTCTAAAATAAGACTGAATTCAAATCAAGCTATATTGTTTATTAACTATACGACATAGACAAGTTATTTAAACACATTTTATCTCAGATTTTTCTTGTAAAATTGGAATAATAACAATCCTTATTACATAGAATTGTAGTGATGATTGAATGATATAATACATGCAAAACACTAAGGTAAGGAATAAATAAAATGTTATTTATTTTAGTAGTAGTATATTTATGTGATAATACAAGTTTCAATAAATCAGGCATAGTTTTTATCTATTTATGATAAATTCATCAAGTAAACAGAATTATCACACTCAGAACCAGGTAACATTCATATTTGTTCTGTTAGTACAAGCAACATCATTCCTCAGGTGGTGTTTACTTTTCTGACTCACTGATTTACACAGAAGTGGTAGATATATGTAACTCTTAACTTTGAAGCAAATAAGCAAATATTAATGTCAATATTTACAGAATTTATCAATTCATAGGATTTCAGCTAATGGATTTTTTACAATTATTTAACTGAAAATTATACTTCATTTATGTTTTACATATAGGTGTATACATATATCTCCATCTATGTATATATATCTTTAATAATATTAAAATGCAAAATTCTCATTTTATCAATATTTATACATATTACTTTGAAATATTTTAAAGTTATTTCTCCCACTAATCTTTTAAAAAAATATATTACAAAAGGCCCTTTTTATTCTCCCAAGCTTATAAATAATTTGAAAAAAAATTAGCATAAAGAATATGAGAAAACACAAGAAGTCAGGAACAATAGTTTGGAGACAATTATATATCCATTAGTTTTCACATAGCAAATTTTTAACTGAGGCAAATTAGAGCACAACAATTATGGTGATTTTTCTGGGTCATCGTGAAGTCTCTGTTATACCTCTGACTACAAAGGGGCACAGGAAAAATTCTGATGGGTGATGCAAATTTACCTTGATTGTATTCACATGATGCTATGGCTTTTTACAGCACACAGAACTGTGTACTAAAACAGTAAAATTTACTGTATGTAGATATATTACAATCTATTTTTTTGCGGTGCGCGGGCCTCTCACTGCTGTAACCTCTCCCGTTGCGGAGCACAGGCTCCGGACGCGCAGGCTCAGCGGCCATGGCTCACGGGCCCAGCCGCTCCGCGGCATGTGGGATCTTCCCAGACTGGGGCATGAACCCGTGTGCCCTGTATCGGCAGGCGGACTCTCAACCACCGCGCCACCAGGGAAGCCCTATTACAATCTTTTAAACGCTCTGGGATATTAAAGGACGAAGATGAAATGACTTCTTATTGTGGGATTTCACTGTAAGTAATCCCCCCAAATAACTGAAATATTAATGAAAATCAATGGCCAACAAATGCTAAAGCAATTATTCTAGTAAAGATCATCTTTGAGTCCTCTGCTTCTGCTAAACTTTGTGTTTATTTTTCCTGTCTCATGCTGGCATCCACTATTTTGATTAATATTTTGTATTAAAATGTTACTTTTCAATTTTTCAACTGCTTCAGTGTATACTTTTGTTTTGACTTTTAATTATTCAGCATTTATCAGTGATATGCTATTCTATTTTTACTCCTATTTTCCTTTATACATTGGTGATTTATAGAAAATAGTTCCATGGAAATGAGCTCTGCTAATGCCTTCTGGAACATACTCCTTGTAAAACTACAACCTGCTGATAAAACACAGTGGATTTGATAACTTCCAGTGCTTCAGGACAAGATAAAATGTGAGCTGAATGTTTTGGGCATTTCTACTCTATTCTCTATTCTTTAGGTGTCCTCTCTTCACTGGTTATTTACTTTCTCTTTCTTAAAAATTACACAAAAATCTATAAACCCTCTAATCAACCAAGTTAATAAGGCTCTTTGCTTATAATTCTCTGGAGTGTTTCTATGCAAGGGTGATAGCAAATAATTGTGCACTGATTAAGAACCTATGAGTAGGATAGTGAATGTAAGAATGGATAAAATGGAGCCATTAGCATTCACAATATATGTCTACTAAGCAGGAATTTATACGCACAGCTATGGCACAAAGATGACCCATAGAAAATGCACATGTCACTGAATAGATATGAATGAACAGAAATATGAGTTGATCTCTTTTATATTTTTGTAATCCCAGCTGAACACTGTTTTAGGATTTTAACTCTCCTTGAGTAATATTTATGCTCATGTATCTGATACACATTTGTATACAATGTGTATCATGAAACATTTCTGATATACAAACATAATTGCTGCCATTTTAGTAATCAAAGACAGTTATGTGCTTCCCTTTCATTTTACTTCAAAACAATCAAGATAAGAGAGAAGATTTAGAGCAAATAACAGAATGTATTTCTATCACACTAGAACATTATTTAGAGAGGAGAAACCACAGGCATTTATTTATAGTGAAGTCTCTGTTTTTTTTTTTTTTTGAGCAAGAGTCTTTTGTGGTCTCACTTAAGATACATAATTTTGGATTAGATGGTATGTACTATTGCCTCATTTTATGAAAACAAAATAGAAATATTCCCTTTTATACTCATATAATAACCTACAGAAGAGGATGTGATACTTAAGTCAGCTCTTCTCTGTACCCGCACAATTAATACAACATATATTCTCTAGATTCATGCTACTATATTATGTGATTTGTACATTTATAAATATATAATATATAAATATATTTGTATGCAAATATCTATATATTTTTAATAGTGGACTTTTAGCAAAAATGAATATCCCAAACTTTTTCACTTATATTCTAAATAACTTTTCCCAGTTAAATACATGCATTAATTTTAATTACTGTAATATACAGAATATTAAAATCATTTAGACTGAAATACAAAGTTACATGTATTAATTAAAAACTGAATTAAAAATCATAAGAATGTATTGCTTGCTTCTTTTTTCCATTTTGCCTTCACCAAAACATGCAAATTCAGATGAATAATTACTGCTTCAAATTAGACACCTTAAGACCCATAGGTTTATTACAAAGATGTGGACACTGTTTAAGTCACTTGCCTAAAATCTGAGGCTGCCATTTGGACCTTCATGTGTTCTTTTATATTTGCTAAGTGGTGGATATTTTCTTTATCAAAAACTATCCTGGCCAGATGCTGTCCCTAAAGATACCTTCTAAAACTAAAGAATTTGGAATTGCCTGAGGATATACATAAGTAAAAATAAAGAAATAAAAATAAACACACACAACACAAATTCTTGAAAGAATGTTGTGACAAAAAGTCACTGTTGATACAATCTCATGATGTAATTGAAATTTTCTCTAAAGAAATTGATCTTCACATAGTGAAATAATGAAGCATTGGCATTGCAATCACCTTGGTAAGGTTCAAGGTGATCTTTACTAATCAATTCCTGATGAATATAATAGTGCAGCAAAAGGAAACTAAAATGTATAAAATTATCAACATGTCTTCAGCAAGCAGACATTAAATCAAGGTTGTTTTAGTGTATGAAACACTAGAGTGCCACAATGAATATACAGAAATAATTAAACAAAATCGATTTAATTAGTATGCAATTGTATATCTTCACTAGGATTTTAGATAAGATTATCTTTTAATTTAAATGTTATCTGCTATACAATTGTTGGACATAAGGAAAAGAATAAATAAATCTAATAAAATTAATAATATTTTGAAAAATTCTCCAGTGGAAAAATAATTTTTCCTGAAAATTTATCATTTCTGAAATATCACTAAATTAACATATTTTAAAGAAATATTTGTCATCATATTAAAATAATATATTCTCCAGTGTGACAAGACCATCTTCCTCCAAATTTTAAGAATTTCTGGATATTTAGTCTATGATTTCCTTAACATGAACTGTTAGGAAGAAAGACAGTTCCAGAAAATAGTTACTCTGGACTGGAAGCATAGCTACAGGCAGTAGAGTTACTATGCAGTTTAATTATTGTAATAATTTATAGCTAAGGTAAATATATTCCAACAGGTATCATAAAATAGATTTTTAAGCATTAAGTTGAAAATAAAAATATTATCCAAAGCTATTAATTTTAATGGTAAATTTAATAAAATCATGTTTATTTTAAAAATATTTAAATACTTTCCTTAGACTAAAATGATTTAAATGTATGTTTACTGTTCTTCAAAATTTTCAGTATGTTTAGGTTTATAGAAACTAAATAAAACATAAAGTTATCTAAGGAAAATATAAAACCATTTATCTACTCAAATTGAATAGTTCAGTATTTCAATGAATATTTTATGATATTTTGATTTATTGCTTTAATTTCCCACTCAACTTTATACTCACAAATGCAATCTATATGACTGTATGGTAAATTTTTGAAAGAGATATATAATAGTTCTCTTATCCTATAATTTATTCCATATTATCATTCAACATTTTGAAATATACTGTGATGTATTTTATGGCCTAGCATATAGTCTACATTTTTTTTATATTGATTAATACTCCAAATGTTTGGGTGCAGAGTTTTATTAATATCAATGAGGTCAAGTTGTTCAATAGAGTTGTCTGGTTATTCTATATCCTCACTGATTTTGTCTGCTTGCTATAGCATTTATTGAGGGAGAGATGCTAAACTCTTCAATACAATAGTGTGTGTTTTTAAATATTAAATTCTTATGAATTTCAGAAAGATAGTGTGTATATATACATACTTTTGTGTGTGTATATACACATATGTTTGTATATGTGTGTATATAAACATATGCATATAAATACATATGTATATCATTTATATATATATATATACTACTTTCAGAAAGTCATTAGTTTTGACAAAATTGAAAGTGACCATACATTTCACCAACTTTAATTCTCTCATATTTCAGATGATGCTTGAATCTGGAGAGTTTAAATATTTTTTCCAAAAATTAAAGAGATAAGTTAAAAATAAAATTATGGTTTTCTGAAAGTCATTCCTTCATGTCATTCTTTGGATAAGCCACTCATATATTATGTACTATATATATGTATATGTTTATATATATACCAATATTTATATGTAGTTCATATTTTATATTTAATATATCAATATTTTAATATATTTTACACATATTTATCTTTGTTTATATGTATATTATTCTTTTTTACGTTTTACATATACTGGACATATAAGTATATAGGGGTGTGTGTTTGGGGGCATGTGTATAACTTGTCCAAAAGGATACATATCATATGTTTTATAGCAGAGTGCAAAGTATGCTAGAGTTGAAATCATAGAGCAAAGTCTATTTTTAAACCAGTATTTTGATATTTGTCAAATATTAGACTCTTTGGACTTTTAAGCTTCATCTGCATGACGGTAGAATTGAAGTATATTATTGTGTCAATTCTAAAACCCATAGCTTAGGAACATCTACTATGGTTTAAGGCCTGCTCCAAGTACTTTATATGGATTAACTCATTAGTATAAATGATTTATATATCCTCACCTAATATTTTATAGGGATCACCATTATCATTTTCATTTTATAAATGAGGAAAATGAACTCAGAGTTTGTGTAGTTATAGCTTGTAGGAAGGCAAGATGGAATTGACTACAAGCAATGGTCTTCCCAGTCTAGGCCCTTAACCCTTATGTGGTATTGTGTATACATTATAAAAAATATCTGAGGTTTGGTTCTTTGTTTAATTTTCCAGTATTCTCCCTCTGTTTATATCCACATTAAGACTGAAACATATATTGGACTTCCCTGGTGACGTAGTGGTTAAGAATCCGCCTGCCAATGCAGGGGGCACGGGTTCGATCCCTGGTCTGGGAAGATCCCACATGCTGTGGAGCAGCTAAGCCTGTGGGCCACAACTACTGAGCCCACGTGCCACAACTACCGAAGACTGTGCGCCTAGAGCCTGCACTCCACAAAAAGAGAAGCCACTGCAATGAGAAGCCCATGCACTGCAATGAAGAGCAGCCGCCGCTCACTGCAATGAAGAGCAGCCCCTGCTCGCCGCAACTAGAGAAAGCCCGCACACAGAAAAGAAGACCCAACACAGACAAAAATAAATAAATAGATAAATAAATTAAATTTATAAAAAAAGACTGAAACATATAAAAACTACTAACGTTGCTTTATATTTCTAAACAGTCAGCATAATCTCAATCTTTTAACTGCAATTCACTGTCTCAAAAAATTGTTAATATAACCAAATAACTAGCTACTCATTTTAATATGGGTGGATTAATGAGGCTTCTAAACCTACCTCTTTATTTGTTTATTGACTTGGGTCAGTAAGTGTCTTAGTAAACACTGAAATAATCATATTTGGATTATATTTCAGATAAAGGTTTTACAAACAATTTTTCAAAGTGTGTAATGTTCTTATCAAACATTTGAGATTTCAAAAAATTTTATGAGATTCCTCAAATGCCCCAGTAATGCAGCTGAGTGTGTCATTGTTTGTTGTTGCCAGAATACAAAGTGGTAGGTTATTAAAATATCTAAAAGCAGAGGTGGTTAATAAAAACGTACATGGTTTTGTCAAAATGTAATATTTTAATCAGAGATAATAATAGATAATAAGCAATTAAAATCATTTATATAATTTACCTACTAAATAGAAGCCAAATTTCTATATACTGTGAAACATCTTTAGTTTTAATTTATTTAATTAAATTCAGTTTTATTTAATTCAGTTCAGGTGAAGATTAAATTTAATTTAGCAAACATATATTAGCATATTTTTGTGTTTTTACATCTCAAGTCCATCTTTGTGCCATTTTAATTCATTTTTATTTTGATTCAAGGCCAAAATTTAGCTATTCTGAGGCTTTATGAGAATTGTTAGCTTGTTTTTACTATATCCTTCACTATGAATAGCTCTTCTCAATTAGTAGGCTCTTATCTAAGATAATTCAGAAGCAATTTCTAAATAAATATTGGGACTACTCTAGAAAAAAACCTACTTTTTCATAGCAACTTGAGCTGTCATATTGCTCTTTAGACTACTTCTGCCACTTGGGACATGTCAAAGTCCTTTGTGGATCTCCATTTATAACGGTGTATGTATGTGTGTACAAAATGTAGGCAAATACATGTGCATATATATATACACATATACAACTTGCAGGTTTATATATCTTGTGTTAGTGTGTATGTGTATTTTTACACACACTGTCATACTGGACTACTTTCAATTCACAGAGGAATAGACAGCAGGGAAATAAAGTATATTGAGGCTTGAGGGTATAGAATAGAACAGGGCATTGAAAATCAGTGGGCAAACAAAACAAAACAAAGTAAATTCAAAAAAGAGACATAAATTAGAGAAAGGTGATGGTGTGTGTTAGGGGAAGGGGGGATGGTAAATGCTAGAGGAAATAATTGCCACAAGCAAATTTATGATAAACTTTCAAGGAAGGCTTACACGTGGTTATTAAATCTGCTTGGGAGATCTGAGCTCAAAACTTCCTTGGGAGCTAGGGCAGCAGAGTGAGGATGATCTAGTAACACATCGATAGAGAACTTGGATCTAATAAGATGTGATGAGATGATAACAAAAACAATGAAAAGTAAAAAAAAAAACAAACAAAAAGCCACCCTATTGTAATCAGAAAATATACATTAAAATTTGTAGATAGAAAAATATAGCTCATGAAATTTACACAGTAAGTCTCTTTGGTCTTTAAGGGTAATTGCTAAATGTGTTTCATATCATATCAATAATGTATAGGTATTAGAGATTTTAATAGGATTAGAATTCCCAATTCAAAAAAAAATCAATTTTCAAAAATTGCAAAGGGAAATTCATGGGTTTAACTTCCCCAAAGAAGTAGTGCAGGCAGATAGATTTTCTCGTTTATCATCTTACACAAGGTATGATTTATCAGGAGCCATACAAAGGATGAGGGGTGCCAGGAAGGGTGATATCTTAGAAAACCTGAGAGATGTGGACATTATATCATCTTTGGATTAAAATAATTGCTTTAATTTGTATCAGATTTTATAACTGACTTTATAAATTCTAAATTTTACCTTATTCCATTTAAATTTCTCCATCTGTTTTTTTCCTAATTGTTGAATTATGACTTTCTAAAATATTATATCTTTATTGGAGTATAATTGTTTTACAATGTTGTGTTAGTTTCTGCTGTACAACAAAGTGAATCAGTTATGTGTATACATATATCCTCATATCCCCTCCCTCTTGAGCATCTTTCTCACCCTCCTTATCACACCCCTCCAGGTCGTCACAAAGCACCGAGCTGATCTCCCTGTGCTATGTAGCAGCTTCTCACTAGCCATCCATTTTACATTTTGTAGGATATATATGTCAATGCTACTCTCTCATTTCACCCAGGCTTCCCCTTTCCTTGCTGGGTCCTCAAGTCTGTTCTCTACGTCTGCGTCTTTATTCCTGCCCTGTCCCTAGGTTCATCCGTACCACTTTTTTTAGATTCCATATATGTGCATTAGCATACAGTATTTGCTTTTCTCTTTCTGACTTACTTCACTCTGTATGACAGTCTCTAGGTCCATCCACCTCACTACAAATAACTCAATTTAGTTTCTTTCTATGGATGAGTAATATTCCATTGTAGGTATGTGCCACATCTTCTTTATCCATTCATCTGTGGATGGACATTTATGTTGCTTCCATGTCCTGGCTATTGTAAATAGTGCTGCAATGAACATTGTGGTATATATGTCTTTTTGAATTATGGTTTTCTCAGGGTATATGCCCAGTATTGGGATTTCTGGGTCATATGGTAGTTCTATTTTTAGTTTTTTAAGGCACCTCCATACTGTTCTCCATAGTGGCTATTTACATTCCCGCCAACAGTGCAGGAGGGTTCCCTTTTCTCCACACCCTCTCCAGCATTTATTGTTTCTGGATATTTTGGTGATGGACATTCTGACTGGTGCAAAGTGGTACATCATTGTGGTTTTGATTTGCATTTCTCTAATAATTAGTGATGTTGAGCACCTTTCATGTGTTTGTTAGCAATCTCTCTGTCTTCTTTGGAGAAATGTCTATTTAGGTCTTCTGCCCATTTTTGGATTGGGTGTTTGTTTGTTTTTTTTTTTTTGATATTGAGCTGCATGAGCTGCTTGCATATTTTGGAGAATAATCCTTTGTCAGTTGCTTCATTTGTAAAACATTTTTTCCCATTCTGAGGGCTGTCTTTTTGTCTTCTTTATGGTTTCCTTGGCTGTACAAAAGTTTTTAAGTTTCATTAGGTACTATTTGCTTATTTTTCTTTTTATTTCCATTTTTCTAGGAGGTGGGTCAAAAAGGATCTTGCTGTGATTTATGTCATACTGTGTTCTGCCTATGTTTTCCTCTAAGAGTTTTATAGTGTCTGGCCTTACATTTAGGTCTTTAATCCATTTTGAGTTTATTTTTGTGTGTGCTGTTAGGGAGTGTTCTAATTTTATTCTTTTACATGTAGCTGTCCAGTTTTCCCAGCACCACTTATTGAAGAGGCTGTCTTTTCTCCATTGCATATTTCGGCCTGCTTTGTGAAAGATAAGGTGATCACATGTGCATGGGTTAATCTCAGGGCTTTCTATCCTGCTCCATTGATCTATATTTCTGTTTTTGTCCCAGTACCATATTGTCTTGATTACTGTAACTTCATAGTATAGTCTGAAGTCAGGGGGTCTGATTACTCCAGCTCTGTTTTTCTTTCTCAAGATTGCTTTGGATATTCAGAGTCTTTTGTGTTTCCATAGAAATTGTAAAATTTTTTCTTCTAGTTTTGTGAAAAATGCCACTGGTAATTTGATAGGAATTGCATTGAATCTGTAGATTGCTTTGGGTAGTATAGTAATTTTCACAATGTTGATTCCTCCAATCCAAGAACATGGTATATCTCTCCATCTGTTGGTATCATCTTTAGTTTCTTTCATCTGTGTCTTATAGTTTTCTGCATACAGGTCTTTTGCCTCCTTAGGTAGGTTTATTCCTAGGTAATTTATCCTTTTTGTTGCCGTGGTAAATGGGACTGTTTCCTTAATTTCTCTTTCAGATTTTTCATCATTAGTGTATAGGAATGCAAGAGATTTCTGTGCATTAATTTTGTATCCTGCTACTTTACCAAATTCATTGATTAGCTATAGTAGTTTTCTGGTGGCATCTTTAGGATTTTCTATGTCATCTGCAAACAGTGAAGGTTTTACTTCTTCTTTTCCAATTTGGGTTCCTATTATTTCTCTTTCTTCTCTGATTGGCATGGCTAAACCTTCCCAAACTCTGTTGAATAATAGTCGTGACAGTGGGCACCCTTGTCTTGTTCCTGATCTTAGAGAAAATGATTTCAGTTTTTCTCCATTGAGAATGATATTGGCAGTGGGTTTCTCATATATGACCTTCTTTATGTTGAGGAAGGTTCCCTCTATGCCTACTTTCTGGAGAGTTTTTATCGTAAATGGGTTTTGAATTTTGTCAAAAGCTTTTTCTGTGTCTATTGAGATTATCATATGGTTTTTATCCTTCAGTTTGTTAATATGGTGTATCACGTTGATTGATTTGCATATATTGAAGAATCCTTGCATTCCTGGGATAAACCACACTTGATCATGTTGTATGATCCTTTTAATGTGTTGTTGGATTCTGTTTGCTAGTATTTTGTTGAGATTTTTCACGTATGTTCATCAGTGATATTTGCCTGTAGTTTTCTTTTTTTCTGACGTCTTTGTCTGGTTGTTGTATCAGGGTGATGGTGGCTTTGTAGAATGAGTTTGGGAGTGTTCCTCCCTCTGTTATATTTTGGAAGAGTTTGAGAAGGATTGGTGTTAGCTCTTCTCTAAATGTTTGATAGAATTCACCTGTGAAGCCATCTGGCCCTGGGCTTTTGTTTGTTGGAAACTTTTTTTTTTTAATAATTTTTTTTTTTTAATTTTTGGCTGTGTTGGGTCTTTGGTAATGGGCACAGGCTTTCTCTAGTTGCAGTGAGTGGGGTCTTCTCCTCGTTGCGGTGGGTGGGCTTCTCATTGAGGTGACCTCTCCCACTGTGGAGCATGGTCTCCAGGCTCACGGACTTCGGTAGTTGTGGCACGCAGGCCCAGCAGCTGTGACTCGCAGGCTCCAGAGCTCAGGCTCAGTTGTTGTAGCCCACAGGTCCAGCTGTTCCATGGCATGTGGGATCCTCACAAACCAGAGCTCGAACCCGAGTCCCCTGCTTTGGCAGGCATACACTCAACCTCTGAGCCACCAGGGAAGCCCTGTTTGTTGGAAGATTTTTAATCACCGTTTCAATTTCAGTGCTTGTGATTGGTCTGTTCATTTTTTCTATTTCTTCCTGGTTCAGTCTTGGAAAGTTGTACTTTACTAAGAATTTATCCATTTCTTCCAGGTTGCCCATTTTATTGGCATATAGTTGCTTGTAGTAGTCTCTCATGATCTTTTGTATTTCTGTGGTGTCAGTTGTTACTTCTCCTTTTCATTTCTAATTTTGTTGATTTGAGTCTTCTTTTCCTGATGAGTCTGGCTAATGGTTTATCAATTTTGTTTATCTTCTCAAAGAACCAGCATTTAGTTTTATTGATATTTGCTATTGTTTCCTTCATTTCTTTTTCATTTATTTTTGATCTGGTCTTTATGATTTCTTTCCTTCTGCTAACGTTTTTTTATTTGTCTGTTTGGTTTTACTTTCTCTAATTGCTTTAGGGTAATGTTAGGATTTTTTACTTGAGATTTTTCTTGTTTCTTGAGGTAGGAATTTATTGCTATAAACTTTCCTCTTAGAACTGCTTTTGCTGTGTCCCACAGGTTTTCGG
This sequence comes from Aethalodelphis obliquidens, assembly GCF_003676395.1. Lineage (NCBI taxonomy): Eukaryota > Metazoa > Chordata > Mammalia > Artiodactyla > Delphinidae > Aethalodelphis > Aethalodelphis obliquidens. Next base: position 33,274,816 of record NW_020837945.1, read on the forward strand.
TTGTCATGTTTTCATTGTCATTTGTGTCTATGTATTTTTTTATTTTGTCTTTGGTTTCTTCAGTGATCCCTTGGTTGTTTAGTAGTGTACTGTTTAGCCTCCAAATTCATAAAATCAAGACTAATGGTTGCTGACCTTGTTCTTCTAACTTCTTGTTTATGTTCGTTTTTACAAATTTCTTGACATGCTTAGGAGTCATGATTTACTTTGAATCTGATGCAAGATGAATTTAAATTATGTTTACTATTTGAAAAATCAGAAAATGAGCTCCCACTTACAGATCCATAGCACTTAATAGTTAAATTGAGATAATCTTGATTATAATTGTTGATACAAATTATTCTTTGGGGGATCCAACTTTCCAGAAAGTACAAGACTTATGAAAAACAAACACATATTCATTGCTAAAGTTTTCAATAAATTGAGAAGCTCTTATCTGAGTGATTATCCCTAGAAATTATTTTTTCCAAATTTAGGCAAATTATTTGAAAAAAATTTCCTACATTTTATTTAATGAGTAAAAGTGACACCACTAACAATTAATCTAGCTGAAAGTTAACTAATTTACAACTTCCTTTACTAGCATGTGCATGTTTATCATTCTGATTTTTGTGAATGTTTTTATTTTGGAGTTCTTCCAATTCTTTAAGCATGATTTAGTGCTAACTGATTTTTCTCAGACAATTAGGAGGATGTGAGATATGCTCTATCAATATTTCCTGTGTGTGTGTGTTTGTGTGTACTCCAGTATTTGAAGTGGAAAGAAAATATAAAGCAATATTTTCTAATTGCTTGAAGATACCTGAAGTCACTTGACTATAGACAACCACTTTAAACAGACTAAGACTCTGTAACAAGGAAGAAAAATTCTGACTCCATACTGGATTTGTTTCTTTTACGTTAACCTTTGTATTCTATTGCTTTTTCTACAAATTCATCACTAAAGGGATGTTGCCTATAGCTTAAGGTATACGTAATGGCTTGTATCTGGGAACCTTTCCTCCCATGCTTGAGTGTTAAGCTTTGTTTAGCTCTCAGGCCCACCTGTGAGTGGCTACAGGAAAGAAGAAATTAACACATCCCCTCCAGAGTCTGGTTAGAATATCTGCAACAATTTATTGCCTTTGTTTACTGTGTCTCCACACCTCCCCCTCTTTATAAAATAAACTAGCATCCAAACCCAGGAAATATAGTTCTTTGGGACACTAGTCCACTATCTTCTCAGTCTGCTGGCTTTCTGAATAAAGTCACTATTCCTTTCCCCAACAACTCATCTCTCAGTTTATTCACCTGTTCTGTGGTGAACAGTAGAATCTTGGACTCAGTAACAATTCTATATGGTCCTGAGATCCAACTCAGGCAATGCATCCTATTATTGAGAGAATATGAAGATATTTCACTCTTCCTGGATTTATGGTGCTGTCATCCAGTCTTTTAATAACTCTGTGAATGTGACTTATTTCTGACAATCTTTTCTGTTATGCTATTATCACTCTTGATTCATTCACATATTTCTGACTTCATGTAAGAATAAAGGAAATGTTAGCATAGTTTCTGTGGTATTCATAATATTCCCACCTAAATTCAACACTGGTAATAAATTGTCTAAATGTTTTCTAAGCAGGTGATCTGGAGAAAATACATTAAAGTACATACTCTGTATGGAACAACCAGATCAACTAACCAGTGTGAACATTTCCAGAGAAAAAGGGGAAAATATCCTGAGAATCAGGCACATGTGGCTTTATTCAAACAAAAGTACTCATGTTTAGGTGACAAGTTACTGAACTTCTATGTGAGCCTCAATTTTTTCAGGTGAAATGTGAATATTATACATTACTAGTCCTAGGGTTTTATGAATTTATAAGATGCATGAATATAAGATAATCATACTGTAAATATTAGTTTTCACCCTTCACTAAGTTCCCAGTAGTGTTGATTTCCTAATTCTACAGTTGTGTCACAACATGATGACATAAAAATGATTTATTATTTCATAATAATAATATATTATATTATAATGATATAACAATAAACAATTTTAACACATTTTTAAAAGATTTTTTAACCATGAGTATCTATAATTGTAATGGTAGATTAACGCTTTTCATTTTATTGATGAGCACATTCATTACCTTTATAAAGATGAAAATATGTTTACATTTTTTAGCAGTTAACTCATACATTAATTGGGAATTAGTATGTGTCTATTCTCTGGCAGCTGGTGTTACATTAAAAATTAGAGTGTAACTGTTCTTTACATGTTTTTTTCCTGGAAAATTTGCTTTTATCTAAAACAACAGAAGAAAAACATTATCTCAATGGTTATTTAGTCAGTGTCACATTTGTTTATTTCAGTGTCAGTTTATGACTGTTTGCAATATTTTCTTTGCTTACTTATCCCTGATATCAAAGTAAGTAGAATATGCATTATTTCCTCTGACAGAATCATAGTTTCCTCAAGAATTAGAGGAAGAAAATAGCTATTTAGGGAGCAGCAACTATAGAAATATTCCCTTTATCTCTGAAATACAAGGTTCATGTAAGCTAATGTATATCCAACTTCTCAATGCTTATGAAGTCTCTTGATTCTTACTGTAATTCAGAATGTTGCTAAGTACTAATTGGAAGGGTTTTGAGTCACTCCATAAGATATTTTACAATTGGTCAAGTTTCAAATCTTGTTCCTCTGAATGATTATTCCATTGAGGCTTGTCACTAAATTAAAACCCTCTACTACTTTTTAATCATTTTGTCCTTCAGAATCATTACTGAGACCCCCAAGTCTAAGGCTAAAAATCATATAGATTTTTGTTGTTGCTTATAGATATTACTCTGTAACTACCATATACCTTTTTTAAACTTTATGCTTAAATTAAGCTTTTTAAAATAGATTTCCCAAGCCCCAACAATAATTTTTAATATTTGTGTAAGAAGATGTTATAATTGGAATTGGCATTTATGGATATCATATTTTTTAATGTAATAATTAAATTTAATGTATTTAATGTAATACATCTTCCAGATTGTCTGATACTACCCAAATTAATTAATTTTGATACATATTAAGACAAATTTCAGATTGAGCTTAATCTAGTTATGAATAAAATAAAGTCTTATTTTTTAAGAAATACATTTTGTAATGCTATAGCTACTATAGATAGTGATTCCTCTGATGGATCTGGGCAAAGTAAATTGAAAACCGTCTGGAAATAATTCACCATTCTAGGTGCCATTAAGAACATTCATGACTAATGGGAAGAGGACGAATTGTTAACATTAACAGGAGTTAGTTGATTCCAGCCCTCACAGATGATTTTGAGAGGTTCAAAACTTCAGCAGAGGAAGCAACTGCAGGTGTACTGGAAATAGCAAGAGAAGAATTAGAAGTGGAGCCTGAAGATACGACTGAATTGCTGTAAGCTGATGACAAAACTTGAACAGATGAGCAAAGAAAGAAGATTCTTGAGATGGAATCTACTCCTGGTGAAGATGCCATGAAGATTGTTGAAGTGACAGCAAAGGATTTAGAATATTACACCATTTTGTTGGTAAAGCATAGGCAGGGTTTGAGAGGACTGACTCCAGTTTTGAAAGAGGTTCTACTGTGGGTAAAATGTTGTCAAATAGCATTGCATGCTGCAGAGAAATTTTTCATGAAAGGAAGAGTCAATCAATGTGGCAAACTTCATTGTAGTCTTATTTTAAGAAATTACCACAGCCATCCCAACCTTTAGGAACCACTATCCTGATCAGTCAACAGCCATCAACATAGAGGCAAGACCCTCCACCAGCCAAAATGTTATGACTCACTGAAAGCTCAGATGATCGTTAGCATTTTTTAGCAATAAAGTATTTTTAAATTAGGGTTTGTACATTGTTTTTTTAGGCATAATGCTATTGCACATTTAATAGACTACAGTATAGTGTAAAGATAGCTTTTATATACATTGGGAAACCAAAAATTTGTTTGACTTGCTCTATTATGATATTTACTTAACTGATGTGGTCTAGAACCAAACCCGTGATATCGCCAAGGTACTCCTGCATTTAACTCTGTTATTTTAGGACAAAAGCATCAAGTGTGGAGGCCAGAATACTCCTCCATAATCAGAGGGGGACTTGGGTAAGCTCATGGGTTGTAGTTTCTCGCCTGTCAGATAAGAAAGATTAGGTCAAATTATCCCTTCACTTACAAAGAAGGGTCCATGTTGGATTGCCTCTCCCAATACGATGTAACAATTTCAAGCACACCAAATTCTGACTGAAACACTTTTCTAGTTGGAACTTTTGTGAACTTGACCCTTGATCAGCATTTATGCATATTCAACCCAACTGTATGATGAAGTGAATCATTCCTCACAGTTACAATATTAAGGAACACAATCCTGAGCTCCTTTCACAAACAGAGTTTTTCAAACTTGGGGAAACTTTTTTAAAAGATATACTACTAGAGAGGGGAAAGGATACAAATATGTCACATAAGATATAATTAATAAATATCTTCAAACAACCAATTCCTTAGACATTGATATTTCATTCTACTATGGCACATTATATCCATGGCACATCAATCAACAAAAATAATTTAATATGCATGTGTCCACATGAATAGGCAATATATGCATATTCATGTGGACACATGCATATTATACATATATGTATCTATATACACACATGTTTACACATATATAAGTACATATATATACTATATATACACAGTTTTCTAAGTACATGCTGGTTAATTTGGTGCCAGTGATATATTTACACTTCTATATGCTTGTCTGTTATTCTGAATTTAATTCTGTTTCTGCTGAATATCTGGGGACATCATCCATGTATGATATTTAAGTTTCTAGGATTGTTTTCTATTTGCCTGGCACTGAAAGTATGAGCAAGAAATGTGAACTCCTCGCTGTAGCTATGTTTTTCAGGGGTATCCCTAAGTAGGTCTAGTACACTGACTCCAACACTATGAAGCTCATACTGGATTTCAATGTGTGGCTTTGAAATTCCAGGCATGGTGCAATTTTCTGAATTATTCACACATAATCACTCCATAGGGTTACATTTAAGCATGATGGGAAAGCGCCTTAAAGCAGGCAGCCATGAAGAGTCTTGTCCTGTAGTCGATATTCAGAATACATTAAGATTGATGATAACATAATGTTCATGATCTAAATGTGTTAAATTACCTATTCAGAGATTACGGTAGAGATAATGATTTCAGATGTCTCAGATAAGCATTTAATCATCATTTTCTCCACTTATTGTTATTAGATGGATATACATTCAAAAAGCAGAAGAAAAAGAGGACTAATTCACTAAGTGGCATTGATTCTACATAATGCATAGTTAGAAATGCCCATCAAAAGTATGGTTATCAGAAATAATACAGTAAGTAAATAAATTATGTCTCTTAAACTAATAATAGAAGAATACTATTACTACTGCTGCTAATAATCATGGCTTTAAAATGAAAGTACATACTATTTTCAGAATCTAAAAGAGTTAAAGCAGATATAAGCAAAATTACATCTTAAATAATCTAAAATTTATAATTAAAAAGGTGACTATTACAAATGATTTGGCAAAATATTGTTTCATAAGTTTAAGAAATGTAAAGCAACTTTTTAGATTTCTAAGAATAGTACACAAAGGAACAAATATAGTCCATTATAAGTAAAACTAGGTGAATATTACAGGTGAATATTATAGGTGAATACTAGGTGAATTGTATAATTTTATAACCTTGTTTTTAGTTTGTTCTCATTTGCAAATCCTGTCTTCTCAATCCAAAAGGTACCCAGTATATATTATCCAAGCATATGGCTGGATACAACTGCTTTTGATGATTGAGACACATAAAATAGACTTGATGCTAGAATGAGCTTGGAATGAATGGCACTTTTAAAACAACTAGGACATAATTCATTGACCAAGAAGACAACTGGTAGACGATTAAGCTTACAGGGCCAGATCATAGAAGAATCCATAAACCATGGTAAATTCCAGTTGCCACGGTTGCCAATTAGAAGGTTTTAAGCGGCATGATGACACAATATTCAGTATAAGAAAAATGTCACCTCGGAACTCTCTGGTGATGAACTATTAAGAAGCAAAATTGGAGGTTGATAATTGGAAAGACTCAAGATATATTGTGAGCATAGGAAAAAAAACTTGATGGATTGATTTCAGAGTGTGATGAGGAAGTGGAAAGTAGAAATGAAACTGGGTAGAAAGAGACTGTAGGCAAGTGGAAACAGAGAAGAAATTTCAGTTTAAAATACCAGTGAGACGTCCAACAAGAAATTTCATAGCAGTGGAATGTACAAGTCTGGAGTTTAGAGTACATGTCCCAAGTCAGGAAATACATTTAAGGGTTGTCAGCATGGAAATGACACTAAGCAAAAAAAGAAGATGGAAATCAGAGCTCTATCTACAAATGAATATTCATATTGTACTAAGAAAGCTAACATTCTCTCTCTATTTTGACAAATGTACTCCAATTTCTTTATGTTAATCTCATGTTGCCTTTAATGAGAACTGACAAGGTAAGGAAAAAAAGCAGTTTTATTTAGGCAAACATTTTGGTACATTTTTTACTTTACCATTTAATTAACACACTTAATCATAGCTAAAATATTTATATGAATCAATTTAATAAAACAAAATTGTTCCTTATTGATTTTAGCAAATATTATTTACTACATGTAAGAAAGTTGCTTCAGGGAAAATAAAAACTGTTATGAGAAGTATAATTTACAACTAAGTTTAGGTAATTACTCAGTATCATTTCTACTGATTTTATTGTATAAGCCTTGGATCATGTTTTCAACAAAGAGTCAAGAAATGAAACCAGGATTCAAAATAAATAAATAAACACATATATTTATAGATCTTTTTTTCCTCTATCTTTAAAGTTAAGAGTTGCTTTTCTCATAGGCTATTTTCTTCCACAGAAAATACTATATTGGAGAAAATTTCTTTCATACTTCATGTGTGCAGAATTTATTAAATTTCTGGTTGGCTTTAGGCAGAAAGGTATGTTTGAGGTTAATGTGGGAAAATAATAAAATAAAATAAATGGAAGTGATTTAATCTGAAGGAAAAAACGCTTCCCAGAATTTCCAACATGAAACCACTTTTAAAGGAAAAAACACCTATGATACCTATAAGGTAGTTGTTTTCCTTCATGCCTTACAGCCTCAGTTCTCTGAAAGAAAGTTGTACTTAAAAAAATCTAGTGTCCCACATTTATAAGATGTTCAAAAATACTTGTTTATTTGACAGTGTTTGCCACTTGGTAATAAATTGTTATACTAATTTAAATGACTAGACAAGTATATTTCTTTGAAAGTATTTCTTAATTTGAAATTTTCATTTGACATGACTTCCCAGTGATTTTACTATAAAGAGGATTTTATAATAGTCTTAAACGTGAGAGAAATCACACATGCAAAGGTGACAAAAATTATCTTCAATAACTGATGGGAAAATTTGCTAAGAGTAAAGATATTCTACTATTAATACAAGTATAAATTCAAATTGGTAAACGTTAATAAAAAATACTAGGACTTCAAGTAACTGAGATAACATATGTAAGGTGTGTAAAAGAGTACCTACTACCCAGAATAGCCAATAAAAATAACCTTTAGAACTCAATAATAAGAAAACACACAAATCAATTACAATATGGGCAAAAGATATGAACAGACACCTCATCAAGGAAGATATACAAATGGCAAATTAACATATGAAAACCTGCTCAACATCGTACGTAATTAGAGGATTCAAAATCAAAACAACGAGATACCACTACACATCTTTTAGAATGGCCAAAATCTCAAACACTGAGAACACCAAATAGTGACAAGGATATGGAACCATAGGAACTCTCATTCATTCCTGATGGGAATGAAAAATGATACAGACACTTTGGAAAACAGTCTGGCAGTTTTTTACAAAGTTAACATACTCTTACCATACAATCCAACAAATAAGCTCCTTGTTATTTACCCAAAAGAGTAGAAAACTCACATCTACACAAAAACCTGCACATTATGAATGTTTATAGCAGCTTTACTCATAACTGTCAAAACTTGGAAGCAACCAAGATGTCCTTCAATGGGTGAATGGATAAACAAACTGTGGTGCTTTTATACATTGGTATATTATTCAGCACTAAAAAGAAATGAGCTATCAAGTCATGAAAGTACACGGAGGAAACTTAAATGCCCATTGCTAAGTGAAACAAGGCAATTTGAAAATGCTGTGTACTGTGTGATTCCCATTGTATTACATTCTGAAAAAAGCAAAACTATGGAGATAGTAAAAAGATAAATGGTGGCCAGAGGATCAAGAGGAGAGAAGGATGGATAGGTAGGTGGAGCACAGGGGATTTTTTAGGGCAGTGAAATTATTCTGTATGATACAGTAATGGTGGATATATGTCACTATACATTTTTCAAAAACCATAAAATTTTCACCATGAAAAGTAAACCTTGGGCTTCCCTGGTGGTGCAGTGGTTGAGAGTCCGCCTGCCGATGCTGGGGACATGGGTTCATGCCCCGTTCCAGGAAGATCCCACATGCCACAGAGTGGCTAGGCCCATGAGCAATGGCCACTGCACCTATGCGTCCAGAGCCTGTGCTCCACAATGGGAGAGACCACAACAGTGAGAGGCCCACGTACCGCAAAAAAAAAAAAAAAAAGTAAACCTTAGTGCAAACTATGAACTTATTTAATGATATTGATTCAATATTGGTTCTTTGATTGTAATAAATGTACTACACAAATGCAAGATGTTAATAACAGGAGAGACTAGGGAAAGAGGAGAGGAGCTTAAGGGAATTCTCTGTACTTTCTTCTCAATTTTCCTCTGAACCTAAAACTGCGCTAAAAAAATAAGTATCAATTTAAAAAACCAAACAAACCCAACAAAAAAGAAAAACAAGAAATGAGAAATTGTCTCTATATCTTATAACTGCACATCTCTGTGACGTTTACAAAACATATTGAAGTAGTTCCAATCTCCTAAATATTAGAGGAGATAATGTTAAATATATACCTGGAATCTAACAATGATCAATAAAAAAAATTGTTGGTTTTGTTGATGATTGTACTCCTGTGAGGGTTGTTATCTGAAAATCCACCATCAGCATTCAAATTCTATGAGATCATAATTTAAATAACTTGAGAAAAATTAGAAAGATTAAAATATTAATTGGACATTTCTAAACTAGTCATGGAAGAAAATGGCTGGGGTTAATAAGGCAAAAATAAATTTAAAAATGGAATAAATTTTAGAGTAAGCAAATAGACATCACTGAGTAAACAACTAATGAAGTATAAATTGCTGACAAAAGGCATCCTCCTGCTTCTCTCTAATTTCTTTCATCACATTCCAGAAAAATTGTAATCAAATTGTAAACAATAGTAAAGTATATTTAAAAAGTAATCAAAAATATTGATGCAGAAGTGGGGGGGAAATACGTGAAAATAATGTAATATTTACAAGAGAATTTGTGTCTAAAAATCAGAAGTACAGAAGACTCTTCCACGTGTACTTTCAGAACAATAGTCAATGAAAGAAATCACAGCAAAGAGAAGACGTGCCAAAAGAATGAGGACAAATATTATTGCAATTTTCCAAAATGGGAAATAAGGGGATTCTAAAACTACATATCAGTTAGCCAAAATGCTTGACATGTGTCTTGGCAAAATTCTGAAACAGATTATGTAGCAGATGGTTTGTGAACATTTCACAATTATATTGTTGATCACTAGGCTCCAACATGAATTCACACGGTGCAAATCATACTAAAGTAATTGTCTTTCCATTTTCATTGTGGCATAAATTAGGTCAGTGGACTAGGGGGATACAGATTCATAACAACTTGAATTCAGCGAAGAATTTTGCAAAGATTGTTATCAAAATGTTTTGTGTGATTTTCTAAAATGTTTCTGGCATGAAAGTGCTATTACATGGAATTTTTTGTTGTTGAATAACTAATTCTTGTTATAAATTTGTGGATACAGTTCTGAATAAGTATCATATATCAGAAACACCTGTGGAGCATTTTCTAAAAACATGTGCTTAGATCCAAAGCCTACCCCAGACATCCTAATTCAGTAAGCATGGTTATATTTAGGTTATTTTAAACAATAATTTACAAAATAATATAATGCAACTGATTTTTCAATTTTATCTGAGAAAATTAATACTATTTATAATTATTCTTTTAGTTTTGGGGTTGCACTATTTATTTTTCATAAATGACTTTATTGTATCCTACTATAGCTACTATAGCTATTCCATTTATAATTCAAGTCATGATAATGGTATTATTTTCAGTTTTTACTTTAAACTTGATTTCTTAGCATTGTCTACTTTCAAAACGTTATGCAGATCAACACTTTAAAAGATATTACCGGGGATTCTCTGGTGGCACAGTGGTTGAGAGTCCACCTGCCGATGCAGGGGACGTGGGTTCATACCCCGGTCTGGGAAGATCCCACATGCAGTGGAGTGGCTGGGCCTGTGAGCCATGGGCGCTGAGCCTGCACGTCCAGAGCCTGTGCTCCGCAAGGGGAGAAGCCACAACAGTGAGAGGCCCACGTACCGCAAAAAAAAAAAAAAAAAAAAAAAGAAAGCTGGAGCAACAAAACTCATATCAGATAAAATAGACTTTAAAATAAAGAATGTTACTGGAGACAAGGAAGGACACTACATAATGATCAAGGGATCAATCCAAGAAGATATAACAATTATAAATATATATGCACCCTACATAGGAGCACCTCAATACATGAAGCAACTGCTAACAGCTATAAAAGAGGACATTGACAATAACACAATACTAGTGGCAGACTTTAACACCTCACTTACACCAATGGACAGATATCCAAACAGAAAATTAATAAGGAAACACAAGCTTTAAATGACACAGTAGACTAGATAGATTTAATTGATATTTATAGGAAAATCCATCCAAAAATAGCAGATTACACTTTCTTCTCAAGTGCATATGGAACATTCTCCAGGATAGTTCACATCTTGGGTCACAAATCAAGCCTCAGTAAATTTAAGAAAATTAAAATCATATCAAACATCTTTTCTGAACCCAACGTTATGACATTAGAAATCAATTAGATAGAAAAAAAACATAAAAAAACACAAACACATGGAGGCTAAAAAATACATTACTAAATAACCAAGAGATCACTGAAGAAATCAAAAAGAAAATTAAAAAAACCTAGAGACAAATGACAAGGAAAACACAATGATCCAAAACCTATGGGATGCAGCAAAAGCAGTTCTAACAGGGAAGTTTATAGCTATACAAGCCTACCTCAAGAAACAAGAAAAATCTCAAATAAACAATCTAACCTTATACCTAAAGGAACTAGAGAAAGAAGAATAAACAAAAGCCAAAGTTAGCAGAAGGAAAGAAATCATAAAGAGCAGAGCAGAAATAAATGAAATAGAAACAAAGAAAACAGTTGCAAAGATCAATAAAACTAAAAGCTGGTTCTTTGAGAAGTTAAACAAATTGATAAACCATTAGCCAGCCTCATCAAGAAAAAGAGGGAGGGGAGTAAAATCAATAAAATTAAAAATGAAATAGGAGAAGTTGCAACAGGCACCACAGAAATACAAAGCATCCTAAGAGACTACTACAAGCAACTCTATGCCAAAAAATGGGCAACCTGGAAGAAATGGACAAATTCTTAGAAAGGTATAACCTTCCAATACTGAATCAGGAAGAAATAGAAAATATGAACAGACCAACCACAAGTAATGAAATTGAAAGTGTAATTAAAAATCTTCCAACAAACAAACAAAAGTCCAGAACCAGATGGCTTCACAGGCGAATTCTATCAAACATTTAGAGAAGAGCTAACACCCATCCTTCTCAAACTCTTCCAAAAACTTGCAGAGGAAGGAACACTCCCAAATTCATTCTATGAGGCCACCATCACCCTGACACCAAAACTTGAAAAAGATACTACTAATAAAGAAAATTAGAGACCAATATCAGTGATGAATATAGATGCAAAAATCCTCAACAAAATACCAGCAAACAGAATCCAACAGCACATTAAAAGGATCATACACCATGATCAAGTGGGATTTATCCCAGGGATGTAAGGATTCTTCAATATACACAAATCAATCAATGTGACACACTGTATTAACAAACTGAAGAATAAAAAACATATGATCATCTCAATAGATGCAGGAAAAGGTTTTGACACAATTCAACACCAATTTACGATAAAATCCCTACAGAAAGTGGGCATAGAGGGAACCTACATCAACATAATAAAGGCCATATATGACAAACCCACATTAAACATCATTCTCAAGGGTGAAAAACTGAAAGCATTTCCTCTAAGATCAGAAAAAGACAAGGATGTCTACTCTCGTCACTATCATTCAACATAGTTTTGGAAGTCCTAGCCATGCCAATCAGAGAAGAAAAAGAAATAAAAGGAATACAAATTGGAAAAGAAGAAGGAAATCTGTCACTGTTTGCAGATGACATGATACTATACGTAGAGAATTCTAAAGATGCCACCAGAAAACTACTAGAGCTAATCAATGAATTTGGTGAAGTAGCAGGATACAAAATTAATGCACAGAAATCTCTTGCATTCCTATACACTAATGATGAAAAATCTGAAAGAGAAATTAAGGAAACACTCCCATTTACCACTGCAACAAAAAGAATAAAATATCTAGGAATAAACCTCCCTAGGGAGACAAAAGACCTGTATGCAGAAAACTATAAGACACTGATGAAAGAAATTAAAGATGATACCAACAGATAGAAAGATATACCATGTTCTTGGATTGGAAGAATCAATATTGTGAAAATGACTACACTACCCAAATCAATCTACAGATTCGATGTAATCCCTATCAAATTACCAATCGTATGTTTTACAGAACGAGAACAAAATATCTTAAAATTTGTATGGAGATACAAAAGACCCTGAATAGACAAATCAATCTTGAGGGGAAAAAAAGGAGCTGGAGGAATTAGGCTCCCTGACTTCAGACTATACTACAAAGCTACAGTAATCAAGACAGTATGGTACTGGCACAAAAACAGAAATATAGATCAATGGAACAGGATAGAAAGCCCAGAGATAAACCCACGCACCTATGGTCAACTAATCTATGACAACAGAGGCAAGGATATACAATGGAGAAAAGAAAGTCTCTTTGATAAGTGGTGCTGGGAAAACTGGACAGCTACATGTAGAAGAATGAAATTAGAACACCTCCTAACACCATACACAAAATTAAACTCAAAATGGATTAGAGACCTATATGTAAGACGGGACACTTTAAAACTCTTAGTGGAAAACGTAGAAAGAACACTCATTGACATAAATCACAGCAAGATCTTTTTTGATCCATGTCTTAGAGAAATGGAAATAAAACCAAAAATAAACAAATTGGACCTAATGAAACTTAAAATCTTTTGCACAGCAAAGGAAACCATAAACAAGAGGAAAAGACAACCCTCAGAATGGGAGAAAATATTTGTGAAGGAATCAACAGACAAAGGATTAATCTCCAAAATATAGAAACAGGTTATGCAGCTCAATATTTAAAAAACAAACAACCCAAACCAAAAATGGGCAGAAGACCTAAATAGACTTTTCTCCAAAGAAGACATACAGATGGCCAAGAAGCACATGAAAAACTGCTCAACAACACTAATTATTAGAGAAATGCAAATCAAAACTACAATGAGGTATCACCTCACACCAGTTAGAATGGGCATCATCATAAAATCTACAAACAATAAATGCTGGAAAGGGTGTGGAGAAAAGGGAACCCTCTTGCACTTTTGGTGGGAATGTAAATTGATACAGCCACTATGGAAAGCAGTATGGAGGTTCCTTAAAAAAACAAAAATAGAATTATCATATGACCCAGCAATCCCATTACTGGGCATATACCCAGAGAAAACCATAATTCAAAAAGACACATACACCCCTCCCAATATTCCTTGCAGCACTATTAACAATAGCCAGGTCATGGAAACAACCTAAATGCCCATCGACAGACAAATGGATAAAGAAGATGTGGTACATATATACAATGGAGTATTACTCAGCCATAAAAAGGAACGAGTTTGGGTTATTTATAGAGATGTGGATGGATCTAGAGACTGTCATATAGATTGAAGTAAGTCAGAAAGAGAAAAACAAATACTGTATATTAATGCATAAATGTGGAACCTAGAAAAATGTACAGATGAACCGGTTTGCATTGCAGAAATTGAGACACAGATGTAGAGGACAACCTATGGACACCAAGGGGGGAAAGGGACGGGGGTGGTGGTGGTGGGATGAATTGGGAGATTGACATTGACATGTATACACTGATGTGTATAAAATGGATGACTAATAAGAACATGCTATATTAAAAAATAAATTAAATTAAATTATAAAAAAAGAAGTGCTGATATATGCTACAACATGGAAGAATCTTGAAAACATTATGCTAAATGAAAGAAACCAGTCACCATTCTATTTCATGCTGCCATCCTCATAAAAACATATTTAATGATAAGAAATTTCACAGGCACAAAAGTCCACACCATCTGTTTTGACTTATATTTCCAAAATAGGCCAATTCATAGAGATGAAAAGTGGATTGGTAGTTCTAGGGAATGAAGGGGAAGGGGAGAGTGGAAAGTAGTTGCTAATGTGTAAACTCTAACGTGAAAAAGAAAAAAAAAGGTTTCTTTTTCAAGTGAAGAAAATCTGAAATTAAATAATGGTGAAGGTTGCACAGCTCTGTGAATATACCAAAAAATAAAAATAGAAGATGGATTTTATGATGTGTGAATTGTATCTCAACAAAGCTCTTTAAAAATGCAATGTATGACATTGTGACTAATTACCTAATATTCTTGTTCAATATGGGAATACTTAAAACCTCTGGAGTAGCTTCCATTTATTTTTATTTTGAGTAGGATTTTCTTGTAAGGATGATAATGAGAGATCATCTTCTTTTTCTTTCTTTTTCTTGCTAATAGAATTTAGTGGACTAATGGGTGGGACTAAAGGCTTCCACTTTCTTCACCTTCTTCTGAGAAATCTGAGTCTTACCACATGGTTCTAGTGAAATTTATATGCATAAACCATACTTTGCCCATGTGAAACTGCACACTAAACACACCTTAATCAATCTAGGGTGCTTGCCCACTCTCAAGACTGAAAAGCTTTTTGTATGACTGGAGAGCTCTGCTGTTCACCAGAGTCACTTGATAAAACCCACTGTATATATAATTTTTCTGAGCAATTCAACCTAATAGTTTTTGTGAAGACACATAGACTAAAATAAGCACAATACATGAAGCAATAGAAATATAGAAAATCAAAAGCTGTGATGTGAAGAATACAATGCTGTGTGTAATAGTATATTTTGAAGAACCTAGAGAAGCATAGATGGAGGATCTGAGTCATGGGCATGGCAAATTCTAGAACTGCTAATATGTTGCTAAGATACTAGCAACTAGAGCTATATAGCATCCAAAAAGGCAGTAAACAATGTCCTTTTCACCATGAGCCTCCTAGTTCCTCTTATTTCCAATGAATCCATAAATTAAACCCTATAATCAGCGATAATGTAGCATATAGTTCTGTAAGCAGATGTATCATAATAAGTATTTTTGTTCCTTTTTTTTGGCTATACATGAATATCACAATTCATTTTTTTTCATATTTCAATAAAATCTATTCTCCTAAAGTAGCATTGAAAATACACTCTGTACTTCTCTCCTGCCCCCAAAGCCATACACACTGTTTTAAAAGTTTCTTACCCTTTGAATTTTTTTGAGCTTAATCAAATCCTGAGATAGCAATTTAAATTTCACTATATATTTCTTTTTTTATTTAAGCCTCTCTCATGGGTAACTTCTTTCATTATTTTCAAAATCTCTAGCTTCTCTTAAAAATCTCATCTGACTAAGACCATTTTCTATTTTCAATTTATGATCCTTTTTTTGGTCAAATGTAATTTCTGTTATAATGATACTATTAATATAACTATCATTATCTTTTCACATTTATCCTTAAAGTAGAAAAGTTTGCATTTCTTCTTTCATTATGGTTTACTCCCCACAAACTGACATAACATCATCAGAAATACATGGAACTAAAAAGAGTTAATTCTTGCTTTTATTAGATTAGATAAATATCAGAAGTTTAGTTTGTATTTGTGTTTTCCTCCTTAAATTCTATTTTTTCTTTGTTTTGTTTTGTTTTTTGTTTTGTGGACACAAAGTAAATTGAATGATTTATATGTGATTTTTGGTCTTATATGATTTCTCACAGTTTTTTTGTTTTTTTTCTTTTAATGCTTTAGCTGTGAAACACTTTCTTGAAATAAAATCCTACCTGGAAGAATAACATGTGAAATAAATTAATACTTAGTTGTTCTATCTTAAAATTCTACCCGCCCAGTCAGTGTTTCCTTCCTTCTCAAAGCAGTTCCTCAGCATTTTAGAATCCCTTTTAACACAAATTGAAAACCACAGTTTTATAATAACCTATAAATCATCCCATCCTTACTATAGATCAGCAACTATCAGACAGGATGATCTTGCCTTTACCCTAAGGGCATTTGATAATGTCTGGAGATAATTTTGATCGTCAACAACTGGGATGAAGTGTTCTTCTGGCATCTAGAAAGCAGAGGTCAGAGATGCTGCTAATATCCAACAAAGCATAGGACAGCCCCCCACAACCATATTTATCCAGCCCCAAGATTCAAAAGTGCCATTGTTGCAAAAACCTGTTATGGAAATTGATTATGAATGAACATGTGTGCAACCAACAATATTAATAATCTTGTTGTTAAAAATAATGTTTCCTATGGTCATGTCCTGAATGTAAAATTATAAACCAGTATGAGACATTATTTACATAAATTTGCATAAACTACTCTTTAATTCTCAGTAATGATAAGCAAGTACATTTGTAATGCATGTTTCCTAAGTAATACCAACCTGGAGGTGAAAATTAAGAAGTGGGTCAAATCTCAAATAAATCATGGTGACTTTTACTCTTAAACCTGCTCCTACGACATTGTTTTACAACACAGCAAATAGCACCAACAATGACTCAGTTGTTTAGACCAAAATCTTAGTCATCCATTATCTTTGACTGCTTTCTTTCTCTCACCCGACACATCTCATCCAATAGAAAATTCTAGTGTGCATTTGTGTGTGTGTGTGAAATGGTTAGAAGCAATCATCTTTTATATGAAAAATATATATTTGTTTTTGTACATAAGGGGAACACTTCTCCTCATTTCCAATCCTATTATTTTAAGCAAGACATCTGAACTGCAGAAATAGCCTCCAAATTGGCAAACTAGTTTCTGTACCACTGTTTGTGTTCTCTCTCCCTCCACAGGTTATTTTGCCATACAGTAGTCAAAATTATACCTTTAAGGTAGAAATAAGATCATGTTTCTCCTTTCTAAAACCGCTCCAATATATTTCCATCATATATAGCATAAAAAAATACAAAAAGGTAACACCTCACCAAGGAAAATATACAAATAGCAAATAAATATATGAAAAGATCCTCAACATTATATATCATTAGAGGATTGCAAATCAAAACAGTGAAATACCACTACATTTCTATTACAATGACTGAAATCCAAAACACTGACAGCACCAATTCCTGGTGAGCATATGGAAAAACAGGAATTCTCATTCATTATTGGTGGGAATGCAAAATGGTATAAACACTTTGGAAGACAGTAGCAATTTTTTATAAACCTAAACATACTCTTACCATAAGGCCCAGCAATTGTGCTCTTTGGTATTTACCCAAACGAGTTGAAACTTATGTTCACACAAAAAGTCTGCACATGAATCTTTGTAGCAGCTTTACTCATAATTGCCAAAATTTGGAAGGAACTAAGATGTCCTTCAAAAGGTGAACAGATAAACTGTGGTACATCCAGACAATGGAATATTATTCAGCACTAAAATACATGAGCTATCAAGCCAAGAAAAGACATAGAAGAACCTTAAATGCATACTGCCAAGTGAAAGAAGCCAATCTGAAAATGCTACATTATATTTGCCTGCCAGGGCTGCTGTAATGAAATGCCACAGACTTGGTGGCTTAAACATAAATCTTCTTCACCTTTCTGGAGACTGAAAGTTCAAGATCAAGGTGTCAGAGGTTTGGTTTCTCCTGAGGCCTCTCTTTTTGGCTTGGAGGGGGCTACTTTCTTGCTGTGCCCTCACTGTCCTTTCCTCTGTGCACACACATCCCTGGTGCAGCTTTCTCTTCCCATAAGGACACCAATTATCTTGGATTATGCCCCCTGCTATGATCTCATTTCATCTAAATTACTTCCTTAAAGGCTTCATATTCAAATACAGTCAAAATAGGGGTGAGGATTTTGGATTCACTTCAAAACGTGAATTCTGGAAGAACACAATTCAATCTACAAAAGCTATATTCTTTATGATTCCAGCTATCTGACATTCTGAAAGAGGCAAAACTATGGAAACGTAGAAAGAACAGTGGTTTACAGGGATGCTGGAGGAGAGAAGGATGAAGAGGCAGATGACAAGAAGATTTTTAGGTTAGTGAAACTACTCCATGTGATACTGCAATGGTGGATACATGTCATTATACATTTGTCAAAATCCATAGAATGTACAATATCAAGAGTGAACCCTGGGGTAAACTATGGACTTTAGATAATAGTGATGTGTCAGTGTAGGTTCATCAGTTGTAACAAATGTGCCTCTTTGGTGGGCACAAAATGAGAGAGAAATTTGGTCAGCAATTAAGGAAGATACAGAGAATGCACAAGAACTGCACACTGGCCAAGTGTATGAGAGTTTTTAGGTTTGATGGGGTAGGAGGCTATGGGTGTGTGGAGCAGAGGACATATGGATAGTCTGTACTTTCCCACCTGATTTTGCTTTGAAACAAAAACTTCTCTAAAATATAAAGTCTATTAAAAAACAAAAGCAAAAAATAACCCAGCAAAATTACTGTATTAGTTTCCTAGGGCTGCTGTAACAAAGTTCCACAAACTGGGTAAATTAAAACAACAGGGGTTACAGGGGTCTGCAGGCTAGAAGTCAGAAATCAATGTGCTGGCAGGGCCAGGAAATCTTCCTCTGAAACCTGCAGGTGAATCCTTCCTTTCCTCTTTTTAGCTTCAGATTGGTTGTGGCAATCTTTGGTGTTTGGAGTTGCATAACTCCTGTCTCTGCCTTTGTCATCACTGATATTCACTTGTGTGTCTCTGCATCTTCACACGGATGTCTCCTTATAAAGGCACCGGTCATAAGGGATTATTGACCCACCTTACTCAATTTTGACTTCATCTTAACCATTTACGCTGGCAATGCCCCTATTTCCAAATAAGGCACATTCTGTGATACTGGAGGTTTGGTCTTCAACATATCTCTTTTTTGGTGGAGGGGACTCAATTTGACCCATAGCAATTACCATGACTACATGGTTGTTTACTTTATGGCCTCTGACTCTCCCTAAACTCAGTTTCTGCCCATCTGCTCCTCACCCATTTTATGAAGGCCACATGGGCCTTCATTGTTTTTCTGTAAACCTACAGAAAATGTTTCCACGCCATGTGGGATCCTCCCCGACCGGGGCATGAACCCCTGTCCCCTGCATTGGCAGGCGGACTCTCAACCACTGCACCACCAGGGAAGACACTGCACTTGTGATTTCTTTTGCTTGGAATACCCTTACCTGGAGATAGTTATGTGCCTCATTTCTTCACTTTATTCAGATCTCAGCTCAGATATGATCTTCTGAGAAAGTCTTCTCTGGCCAACCATCCTGCCACACTGTATCTCCAATATATGGAAACATCATTCTTTTTTTTTTTTGTCTGCACCATGTGGCTTGCAGGATCTTAGTTCCCAGAAAAGGAATCAAAACCATGCCCCCTGCAATGGAAGCACAGCGTCCTAACCACAGGACTGCCAGGGAATTCCCTGTATCTCCTTTATTTCTTATCATAGTACTTCTTGTTGTTTGATCTTTGTTTTTATTTAATATAGATCTCCATTCAAGAATGCAGGGGAATATTTTATCTCCAGCCGCTAGAATGGCTTGACATATGGTACGTACTTCAGGATATACATGAATGAGTGAAAGATAAAAGTCTGAGGAGATAACCAATAAATAGGTCACTCATCAGCCTCAGCCCATGAGACCCCAGGATAAACCTAAAAACTCTCATACTCTTTGCCAGTGTGCAGTTCTTGTGCATTCTCTGTATCTTCCTTAATTGCTGACCGAGTCTCTCTCTCATTAGACTGAAGTTCTTTCTTTTGCAAGGGTTGGTTCCTAAAGTTAGAAATTAAAGGAAAAACTCCCTTATATCATCAAAGTTTTTTTCTAAAAATTTCTTAACCCCCGTAAAAGAATATAATGATTCAATCCTGATTTTAGAGTAGAAAACTCTGGTTAGTAAAATGTGTATAGAAGTAAAATATGTACTGTAATTTATGACATAGAAAGAGTTCATATTCAAAATATGGTTTTGCAGCATCTACAATTGAATAAATTAAAGAGAGAGAGATTTTGTACAATTGAAATTGTGTAAGTTAAATATGAAAACGATATGACTACAATCTGCTCTTGACAAGGCTTCATGGCATAACCGTCAAGTTAACATCCATTGTGGTAGTTATGTCTGTTTAGCTTATTTCCTCTCTTCACAATGATGCACTGCATTGAATTGAGAGCAAGATGTTTCGTTCACCAAGGTTAACCTTATTTTATTAGACCACACATAAATTTGTGCTCCTGGTTTATCATAATATCCCTAGTCAAATATCTAATTCATTTGACCAACCCTTTCATTTAATTGGCCCTTTGAGCATGGCCTTTGCCTTGGGGTACACTATGAGATTTTTGGCCAGACCAACTTGGCAGCAAACACAATATCGCTCTCAAGTTATCTCTGCTGATAACCCACTGATGTTGTTGAACAGAGCAGTGAACTTACACAAATTCAATTGTACAAAATCTCTCTTTTATTTATGCAATTGTAGATGCTGCACACTGCCTCTTGCCCCTCAGGACATGTTGTTTTCCATCAGATTTACTAGCTTATAAGGTAAAGGAGAAATTTTGTTCCCTTCCTCCTTACTGTACAGCTATAAAGCTTGTCCACAAAATTGCTTCCTCTGTCTATCCTATTAGACTCATAGGATTATGTTAACATTGTCCAAAAACATACAACTTCTTTGAGTAATCACATCTTCTTGAACAAACTGCAATGCTTTATATAAAAGGAGAAGTCTATTATACATTCCCTACTTATTATCATAGTTCTAAATCACTTTCTCAAGTCTTTCATGTACTTCCTTACTCCTTCTTTCTGATCCTCCAAGACATATGACTTAATTGTTGTCTATAACTTATTCTTTGAAACTGAGCATCTTTCCTGTTCCTCTTGATGTGATCTTGGCCCTTTCAGCAATGAGCCTGGATAACCTCCCAGCTATATCACCTGCAGCTGCCTGGTACAAATACCCATATTGTTTCTGCAACTCCTAGGATACATCTCCCCAGCATTCCCATGTGTGGGGGAGATACCACTGGCTTCAAGAGTTAGAACCGGGCAGAACTCATAGTACTGTGATTCACATATTTTTCATTAAAAAAAAAAGCTTTTCTCTCCCCTTCTTTCTGTTTAATCCACATACAACACACATCCAGACCACTTGCTATTCATAAATATTCTTGCGATGCTCTGCACAAACAAGACATTTCCATCTACAGGTCATGCACAGCTACTTGTTTTTTCAACAGTGAAGGGATTTAGCTCATCTGTCCATATGGTCACAGCATCCTCCTGTGACTAGGGAGAGGCATTCATGAAACAGCTGTCCAGCTTTAAGAGCTCCTGTTCTGAAACAGAACAAACTGCACAATCTGGAAACAAACCCCAAGACTATGTCTGTTGTAGGAGTTCTCTAATAAACAGAAATAGATATGCTGAAAGAAGCCAACTGTGCTTAAAGCTATGCTGTTTTTTCCTTATACATGCTTTTGAGTTCCATAAAAATGGCTCAGGTTTGAGAATTTCCTGTGTTACCATTTTAAGTCTGAAAAAGAGAATAATATAATGATTTCAGTAATAGTCCCCAAAGAACCAAAGCAATGATATTAGGAATTAATTGAGCTTGACCTGTTTGTTTATAATCCTGTGTATAAGTAATGGCAAAGAAAATTCACATTTTGTATTATTCTATGTCCGATGAATTATTTTTCTCTAAAAGGAGCTACCAAAAATGAGTTTTTGTTTATGGGGAAAAATAGCCATGGGTAATATCAAACAACACAAAATCATGCTCTTTTAAAATAAAGTGTCTTAAGTTTGGGCATAACTTAATGTTTTACCAGACAATAATAAAATATACATGCATGTCTATGAAAATTTAGAAACCCTAAATTTACCACTGAACCAGCTAGAGTGTTTTTCTTTTTTAACATAATGACTATCCCCCCATGTTTCAATTGTTAGAAAATGAGCTCAATTAGTTCCTTCTACAGTCTGTTTTATATGTGTATGATCAATAGCTAGCAGAGACCAGAGAAATTGCTCAATGAATTTTTATGAATTAATATTATTAACAATAACTTTAATTTATTGATGTATATTATATGCAAATCCCCTGCTTATAAATTCCACACTTTTAAATAATCAACTATTGAGGTATAATTTACACAGAACAAAATGCTGAATGTGTAGTTCAAATGAGTTTGTCAAATGTATAACCGCTACCTGAATCAAGGCATGGAATGCTTCCATCTCCCCCCAAAAGTTACTTTTTCCTTTTCACAGCATATCTTCAACCCTTTCTCAATTCATGGCTTCAAGTATCCACTTACCCACTTCCTATTACCATATATTTGTATTTTCTAGGGCTTAATATACATAGAATTATTCAGTAGGCATTTTATATATGTCTGACTTTCTTTGTTTAGTACTAAATTTTTTTGAAATTAATCCATGTGGCTGCACCTACCAGTAGTTTGTTCATTGTTGCTGGGTACAGTGTTTGAATACCCCACCATTTGTTTAACCATCTACATGTTGCTGGGCATTTGGGTTGTTTCCAGTTTAGGAATACTATTGATAAAACTGATAAGAATTCCTGTACAAGTTGTATAGACATCTGTTTGTATTTCCCTTGGGTAAATATCTAGGAATAGGTTTGCTAAGTTGTATGGTAAACATATGATTAATTTGATGAGATGTACTGTTTTACAATCTTACCGCAGTGTATGAGAGTTCAAGTTTTTCCAAATCATAATAAACACTTGTCACAGTCAATCTTTTAAACTGTGTTCATTCCAGTGGGTTTGTGGTATCTAGTTGTAGTTTTAATTTGTATTTACTTAATGACCAATGAGAGTAAATATCTTTTCATGTGCTTATTGGTCATGTTTAAATTTTGTTATGTGAAGTGTCTGTACAAATATTTTGTAATTTTTATTTGGTCATTTGTTTTTCTATTATTATTTGTAAGGATTCTTTATATATCAGGATTTAAGGCCTTCATTAGATACATGTACTGAAAATACTGTCTTTTAGTCTTTGTCTTTTCTTTCTTTTTTCTTTCTTTCACAGTATCTTTTAAAAAGGAGACATTTTAAAATTTTTGAGAAATTGTAATTTATCATTTTTTACTTTTAAGTTCATCATTTTGATTCTTCAGACATTGTTTTACAGTACATCTTGAAATTACATAGTGTAAATCTTCAAACTTTTTTTTTAATCAAAAATTGTTTTGACTTTCCTAGGTACTTTGAGTTTTCATAAAGGAAAATGTAATTCAGTTATACTTAGGATTAATGTGTCTCTTTCTACAAATGGCCTGTTGGGACCTGGATATGAATTAGATGTTCTTTTAACTCCTTGAACATCTTTATAATATACCTCTTTTAAAGTTATTGTCTGCTACTTTTATCATCCATCATTTATGGATATGTTTCTATGGTACTGATTGATTTTTTCTGATTACTGGTATGTCTATTAGATTTTATGGAATATTGTGCATTGTAGATGTTATGTTTTGAGTGTCTAGGGTTTTCTTTCTTTTTTAAAAAAACATTCTTTAAAGAATGTTGTTCTGACATATAGTTAATTTCATTTTAATTCAACTTGATCCTTTCAAGACTTGTTTCTAAGCTTTCTTAGTATGGGTATAGAGTAACCTTTGTTCTGGAAATAGTTCAGCTTCAAGGTAGGGACTTTCTGGAGTCTTTATTGAACGTCCAGGTTTCAATGAGGTCACTTCACTCTTGCTGTATAGTTTATGTAGGGTAGCAGAAAAATACCTACTCCAAATATGCCTCTTTGACATATGGATTATTTTGAGTTGATTATTTTGAGAAACTGCAGATAGAGGAGAAGCTCTAAAAAGAGAGTAGAAGTTATCTTTTTGTAAAGGAAATTTACATTAGAAAGGGGACGATTCTAAGAAAGAGAGCTATTATCAGAGATAACTTGTTTTACCTGAGAGACTTATCTGCAAGGCAGGGCAACATTTATTTACCAAACATTTTCTTTTCTCATTTTCCCATGAATTTCCTTCCTCCTTTTGAAGCCCCAGGTCCCTATCCCTTTCCTTAGTCTCAATGGCTTATAAGCCATTTTGTAACCAAGCAGGATCCTATGGGGTTTTCCCATGACAGACCCCTCCCCCATGTCCTCTGCTGTAGCTCCTCTCTGAAGTACCCAGATAATAGTATTTCATGCATATTTCCTGAGTTTTTCAGTTGCTAAAAACCTCCACCAAATGGAAGAAATTTACTACTTGATGATCATGATCATGTAGCCCCCAGACCTCCTGGCACATAGGGATTAATCACCATCAACCAATCAGAGAACTGTGCACCAGCCAATCACATACCCTGGGGTACCCCTCCCTCACCTTGCCTTTAAAAACGCTTTGCTGAAACCCTTCAGGGAGTTTGGTTTTTTAAGCATGAACCATCCGTTCTCCTTGCATGGTCCTGCAATAAATTTTCCTCTGCTCCAAACTCTGAAGCTTCTATATCATTTGGCTTTACTGAGCCTCAGGCACATGAACTTGCATTCAGTAATATTTTGATCTCATATCTTTGTGGGGATGCCGTAAGTACATACATACATAATTAATTTTTTCTCTCTTGTTAATCTGTCTTTTACTGCAGGGAGGCCTCAGCCAGGAACCTAAAAGGGCAGAGGGGAAATTATTTTTCCTCCTCTACACTTAGTATGTGATCAAAACTTAAGGGACCCTTATGCAAATTTCTGGAATTTTCCTCTGGATCTCTTTCTCTGTTCTGTTCTGCAAATTTCATCTTCCTCCATGTCCCTGAATTCTGATATGTCTTATCTGATATCTGTTAGTGAGGCACTTATTTTCTGTTGCATTCTGTTCTGTCTCTAAGCTGGAGCGGTAATGTACCTCCAGACAAACAAGCAGCTCAGAAAATTGTAAGCTTCACTTAGTTTGCTTTTCTTTGCACTGTGATCTCTGAGAGACCATCAACTACTGTTATCCACTAAGCTGTGCAGTCATATGTTGAGACTTCATGAGGCCAAGCAAAGAACAGGCTTCTGGGGAAATAACAATAACATGGAAAGAACAGCTACAGGGAGCTCTTAGAGTTTTGAGACAACTGAGCTCCAAACAAGACTAAAGTGACCTCATTGAGCCCCTGGGACATTTAACAGAGACTTTAGAAAGGCCCTACCTTGAGAGCAGGGCTTAACATCTCCCAGAATAAAGATTATCTCTACCTACATGAAAAAAGCTTAGAAACAAGTCCCAGTAAAAGCAATTGGAAGTTGGAAGCAAAAGATTATAGGCACTATGGTAAAATCAGAATAAATGCTTTGTTTTCTGTTTCTGGGGTCTACTATCTATGAAATAGTCCACTCAAACTATATGAAACATGTTTCTAATAAATAAATTCTTTTAAAAAATCATTCCTTCAGCCAGTTAGTGGATGAAATATTTTTTCTCTCCTTCCTTCATTTTGATAATATATCTTCTTGTCATTTTCTTTCTATTAAGTCAATTCTCTTTTGATGGGTTTAGCTTTCCTTTTAAAATCTTGTTTTTATATTCATTTGATTTTAACCTTAATTTATTAGCTCTAAAGTGTTTAAAAATATTTATCATATTTTAACTCATCATTTTAAATAACATTTATTTTAGCCGTATGAATTTTTACATATTTCTACCTTATTTTAGTTCTATTTCCATTTTTTAAATTTTAATTTTCTCTAGATAGTTGGTTTATTTAATATTAACTACCTTAATTACTTTAGAAATTTATTTATGTATTTCAAATTTCTGTCTCTAATTTATTCATCTAATTTTTAAGCTAATATGCTACTAAGCACTTATAATTTCATATTAATTATCCTTTCATTTTTTTCCAGTGTTATGTTATATTCAATAAATCATTATTTTTTTTTCAATAATCCTGACAGAGCAAATAGGGGATGAAAGATTCAGGAAAAACTTCAACTCCATTATCCATTGCTTTAAAGATTTAGTCCCCCAAATTCTCACCTCAGCTTACAAAGGAGACCTAAAAAATAGTGATTCTTTACCCAGTCATTCAAAAAATTACTGAGACACAGAAAACTGCCTCAGTTAGGCCTTCTCTAAACATTTATGCGATTCCCAAGGGTGAGCAGCACACTTTTATTAGCAGGTTTAGTTCCTTCAAGAGTGATCAGTCACTTCAGTAAACAAAGCATTTGCAAAGTAACACAGTATGTCTTCTTGTCTGCAGGGTTCAGGTACACATTTGTACACATTTGAACACATTTGAACACTGAAGAATGAAAAAAGCTCTCTTGGAATGCAGTTCAGCTCAAAAGAGCTTACTGGTTGGAGGAAGGAACAAAACCCATCCTTCAGCAAATTCAGCATTACGGTAATGCTCCAGCATCTCATCACCAGTCCTGAGGGACTTAACTGCCTCCGTAGTAAATACAAGTCATCCTGATGATGATATATGCATCTGCCCTATGATGCCCACTGATTTGCCTGGGGTCTAATATCTGGAAAGATTTGAAAGGTAGAGCAGCTCTTTCCCGTATACTACTGAAAGATCTCCAAATTTAAGAGGTACTATTACTAATAATCTGCTTGTCAGCTCAAAGGTCCAGCACCTGTCCGGAGCCCAAGGATGATTTGAAGGAAAGTGTAAGCCATCTTTCTGCTCAGCTCCAGTATGAAGTTAGAGGTCTGAGAAAGAATAATATGCATATAAATGGAATCCAAGTCTTAGAGGACACCAAGAAGGGAATTTTCAAGTTATTTCTTGTACAACCTAGATGCTCAAATTAGCGCACAATCACTTCAGCTTCTCTAAATAAAGCTGCTTAAGAAATAGGAATCAGAGGTTAAGACAGAGATTTTTGGAGTTTTCCAAAACGAGATGTTCTGTTGATTTCTCCTGTAGGATTTATCGGCAAGAAAATGAAAGAGAGCTCTGGGGTCTTTTCTCTTCCTATAAGGACACCAGTCCTATTGCATTAAGTCCTTTATGAGTCCCTTATGACCTCATTTAACCTTATTCATCCCCCTTAAAGGCTTTATCTCCAAATACAGTCACACTGAGTATTAGTGCTATACATGTGAGCTTTGAGGAAACACAATTCATTCCATAGCAAATACTGTTACAGGCATTCACATAGATGAAATTCAGAACCAGAGTATTAAGTGAAAAAGTTGCAGAAATTATGAAAACATTTCAAAAAGTTAAAAAGCATACAATACAAAACACTATATATTGGGGGTATATATATATATATATATATATACACATAATGTAATACATTTATTAAAACTATAATAAAAGAAGGAAAATTGTAAAACCCATACTTGGCTTATTTGTCAATGTTTGCTGTAGTAAGAGAGAAGGAGACACTGCAGCTGAATGCACAGGAGATCCACAGCAAGGATAATGTTCCATTGCTTAACTTGGCTGGTAGATATATGACAATTTATCTTATTCCTATTAACTCATGTTTCAAATTTCATACTTCTTATCCTATTATGGTAAGATATATTCTTAATTCAGACATGTTAAAATTGAAAAAAGTGCATGCTATTATTAATGAAATATAATATACCTTTTTATACTAGTGACATTTTAGTATTCAAATTATGGAACAACCTATCAAATTGATTCAGTATCATTAAACACATTTTCTATGAATTTATTGTAGTTAAAAATAAGTGATTTAGGTCTTCCTTGGTGGTGCGGTGGTTAAGAATCCGCCTACTAATGCAGGGGACATGGGTTTGAGCCCTGGTCCAGGAAGATCCCACATGCTGCGGAACAACTAAGCCCATGCGCCACAACTACTGGGCCTCTAGAGCCTGTGAGCCACAACTACTGAGACCACGAGCCACAACTACTGAGGCCTGCACCTAGAGCCCATGCTCTGCAACAAGAGAAGCCACTGTAATGAGAAGCCTGAGCACCACAACAAAGAGCAGCCCCTGGTCACCGCAACTAGAGAAAGCCTGCGCACGTAGCAACGAAGACCCAACGTAGCCAAAAAAAAAAAAAAGGGGGGGAGGATTTATCTCCCTGTTGTTCAAAACAATAAAGTATATTTTTTTCTCAAAGCTCAGTTTTGGTTTTCTATTATTCTTAAACCTGAACCTAAAGTATCTTAGTATAATTTCACATTTAATATTGTATTGTTCTGTGTTCCCTATAGTGTACTTTTTAACAAAAGAACATTTTAATATGTCTTAGATTTCTATGGTTATATGTGAATTTTCTTTTTGCTACTTTTAATTGGAGATTTGATTGTTTCCATTTCTGTTGATCACCCCCACCTCACTACCCTCAATTTTTAAATTCCACGAAGAAATAGAGTATTGACCTTTCAGTTTTTGTAATTGGATGTTGTATCACTTGGCTGTGTCAGGTTCTCTGATTGATTACAAAAAGCATTACGCTTATTTTGTTAATTAACTTTAATCCCTATACAGTCAGTTAAAAATATAACTCTTTGTAATCTACTTAAATGTAAGAAATTTAAATGCCTGTCTCTATCCCAAACTCTGTTAAAATCATTTCAGTGGAAAAGGTTGTCAAATTTCCAAGTAAACATATCATTATTTAGCATTCATGCATTATGGATTTTTTTCTTTTTTCTTTTTTTCTTTTTAGTTTTACATCTCATGCATTTCATTATCATTATCTGTTATCCAACTAGAGAGCACACCCACTCTACAAGTTCTACATAGTGTGTTTGTGTGAGAGCACATAGTTGAATTAAAAGTGCAATGCCAGAGCTAGGCATTTGTGGTTAGGTATTTTACAATTAATTTAGTGCAACAATGCTAATTTAGGTCCGCATTAATATTCTTTTTTCAAACAGGCTGAAAATGTAATTGCAGTGTACACAGGACAAATAATAGGAATGGCTTGCCTAATTTATTACTCTAAAAAAGAATTAGTGTGATAGCCAATTAAAGCATGCTTTTAAATATAGTTATTATATTGTTTATCATGCAGAATTAACTCACAGAAGGTTAAAGGTGTTATTAAAAACATTAATTTAATTCCTTTTATAAATGACACAAAATTATTATAAAACATATATGGTCATGAAAGATCACTTTAATGAAGTCTTGGAATAATTAGAGGAGTTATGATAATTTGCTTCTAATAAAATGAGAAGTCTAATAGCACATTTTCTTTTTCTTATTTTCAAAGGAATAAGTGATAAATTTAATAAAATTGGCTTTCTATATTATATTCCATATAATGTGTAGTATATATACATATATATTCTACTGCCAGTAATAACACTTCTGTTTCCTTTGTTAAAGATGGCTGCTTTTATTTCAAAACTATGAAGTAAAAGATGCCAATCAGTTCTAACATTAATACTTATTGCTTTTTGTTGCCTTTCCACACAAAGTGGAATTAAAACAAACACAAGCAAGGAAGGATATTTGAAAAGAAGAATGAATGAAGAAAATAATACAGTTTCTGCTTTCCTCCAAAATATGCTTCAATTCAGTTTACAATCTTCTGTTGGAATCCCAGCAAACAAAAAATCTCTCCTTACATGCTTCTATCAGTGTTCCTCAGAACCTTTTTGTTTCTTGAGATATTAATTGACATTCTGTAGGAAAAGAAAATTTTTAATTTTGCTGTTCTTGTTAAATATTTGCTATCCTAAACAAATACAATTAAATTTAAAAGCAAGACTGAAGATTTCTTAAATAGGTGCTAATAATCTTTATGAATCTCTAAGAATGGGAAATAGATTTAATTATTTCCCCAAACAATTATTAAGAGGGAGGGGATATATGTATACATATAGCTGATTCACTTCGTTATACAGCAGAAACTAACACAATATTGTAAAGAAATTATACCCTAATTAAAAAAAAGAATAAGTCACCAATTAACATTTCTAAGAATATTGTACATCATAAAAGGTTTACACAATTTAGTTAGTTTGGAGATAAAAAAAATTCTGGTTCTCAAATACCTAACAATTTCCACCCTCATGCAGGCTCTACCATATATTTTTTAAACATCTCAAAATGTCATTCAGAAAGTCTCCAGTCACTAAAATAGCAACTGAAGTATAAGAGGTGATAGTGATAAATATAAATAGTGATAAAACATGTATTTGAATTTTATCGTTATCTCTTCACTCTTGAGAACTAGAAATTTTGTAATTATTGCATATAAGGATTTCCAAGTATTTCATCTTTAATTTTTTAGAAAATTCACAGATCTATTGGCTCAGGAAAAGAAGATGAATACTGGAAGGGCACATATTTTATATTTTGGTGTGATGAGCCAGCTACTGCAGGCTTTATATTCATATTTATAACCAACTAAGAAGTCATGAATCCTGAGTGATTATGATTAGCAATTGCTTAAGCAAAATCAGAATTAATAATGGGTAAGGAATATTTTCATCTTTAATATACAGTGAGAAATATTGTACAATTAATATATCACTCTGCCACCAAGTGCCAACCTGTTAATATACAAATTCAAGATCGGGGTGATATTTATCACAAGATGCTACAAAGGAGAGGAAGAAAGGATTCCCTGTTGAAATTCCAAAGAGATGTATCAAAACGTACCCTTTCCCCTTCCTTTATTCTAACCTCTAATGTTATAAAATGTGGGCTGTTTTAGCAATTGTGGACTAGAACAGGGTTATAATAGCTGTTTTAATTTAGATATGCACTCATCCTATTCAAATTTTAAAAGCTTGCGTTACTTTGAGACATATCTTGGCCTCCAGTTGCTGATTTATAGCATGGGATCAATAACATCTAACATTCTATAAACCAAAATGTTGAAAGTCATTACCACTTTACACAATGGATTCTAGGGAGACATAAAGTAATGTGGGTAAGAGGGCCATTTTCAGTTCCCCATAACTATTGTCTGACAATATCACTCCACCATTGTTTATTGAGATATGAGTAATCATTATTAGTAATTAATAATATTATATATATAATTTGCCAGTAAATAACTTTGAAATATTACCTTCTAAATCTATTTTGTGAACTTGTACTGCAAAATATATACTCACCGGAATATTTTATTTTACCCCTGGCAAAATTATAAAAAGTTGATCTCACACCAAATTTACAGTCTGAATTTTTCTTTCCTACCTCTTGGTTATCCTTAATCTGTATTTCTTTATTATTACTACTTCAGTGACATTAAAGCATCTTTGACCTATTGTATCACATCCTAGCCTTTACCTGCAATATGTTATTTTTATTTATTTTCAGCTTACTTCAAAAATCTATGAATCTGTCTAAGTGCTAAATACCAAATCATATGTTATTTGGAGAAAAGATACCATAGAAATTTAAGAAGTAGTAAGAAAATATGCCTACTTTTTTTGAAAACTACTCTTGTTTTAGTATAATGCCATTCTGGAGTTAATCATAGTAAATTATTTTATATTTACCACTACCATTAATTTGAATGTACTTTTAGATGTGATTGATAATTTAAAGTGTAAACCTTTATTAACAGGATTTTAGTAATTGTTGAATCACTCATTAATCAATAACCAGTTATAGAGTAAATACTGTTGAGGAAATGTTCTAAACACTATGTAGGATTTAAAATATATTCAATAGGCCCCTATCCTCAAAGAGCTCAGAGTTTTAGAGGTATTTTGCATGGTGGTATTTGTTCCCATATGTTTATTTTGCAGCTAATTTATTCTTGAATTTATTGTTCATAAAATTTTTCACTTCTAAATATATTAACAACTCCAATTCAGATTTTGTCATTATAGATGATGTTCAATTGTTCTGTGAAGGATTCCTACTGATTTCTGAGATTCAGACAGTGAAATGGGTAGTTGTTTTTTGTCTGCTTCCTTTTTTCTTGAGAGAAAAAAATACTTAATCATGAATGTGAAGCTTGAAATAAAAGATGATATTAAATTCAAATTCCATCATTAACATCAGTCACCATTTCAGAAGATAAACTGTACTTTTCTTCAAGATGATGACACAAAAAATCCATTCTACTTAACAAAAAACATGAGCACGTCTTTTAGGAAATAAAATGTCTCTGTCAGTCAAGATAGTTGTACTCCTATGCGTGTGTTTTCAAATCGAGTTACATTGTCTTTGTTTATGGTGAGGAGTGTGAAGGTTGGAAGGCATAATTTAAAAAAAAAAAAACCTAAGTAATATTTGTGTGCATTTTCATTTATCTTTAGGTAAGCACTTAATGATAAAAAATGGTCAGATTTACATTTTAAAATGCAGCATACTCCTGTCACATCATTGGAGAATTCTGGAATACCATCTAGTCAAAAGATGGATACATTATACTTCTAATAAAAGGAATGTGCCTTGACACCGAGAATAACCGCCTTCAAGATAGATCACTTAATTTCATATTAACATAGTTTAAAATTTTCCTATAGTGCTATACATATATTTGAAAGATTATATAGTCTGTAAAATAGCTAGATGGATGCCATCTATGAGAGGCCACTCAGTTTAAGAAATAGAGCATAACCTCTGTTTTAGTTTAATGCATACAGTGTGCTTTTCACCATTCTAACTCTCCTTGATCACCCCAAGAAAATTATAAAGCTGTTAGTGTATTTTCCTTAATTTTATTTATAAAAATTAAACTAAACAATGTGTGGTTCCTTTTTGCCGGCTTCTGAACAGTTAAACTCATTAAATAGGATTTATACTACATTTATTTGTCTGTGACAATTATTATTCCGTTTTGCAGATTATGTTTATAATTTTCATTCAGGCAGATTCATCATCTGAACTTTGTTCATTTTTACCTCTTCACAGTACTTTATAGCATGAATATACAACAATTATTTTATCCATGCTACTGTGCATGGATTCCTGTGCTATTTTCAGTCATTGCTGTTATTGAACAAGTTTGCTCAGATGTACCTGTGCAAATATTTCTATGCCATACACACTGGAACTGAAATTCTGTTATAAGTGTATTGAATTTTATTTAATAACAGCACCAAGGGAACTCAGCTGCTCAAAATTTGGACTCTGAAATCAGAACAGTGCTGTGTCAGCCAAGCACAGGGAACTTGGCTTTCCTGGCAAGTACAGTGGTAGAGGGATTTACATACTCTGAACCAGAGGTGCCATTTATTATGCCCAGTCTTGTATCGTGCTTCTGGTAAGCAGGTAGCACTGAAACTGTGTTTCTGCTAGAAAAGCCTCATAGCATATGGAAATCTTTCTATAGGCTTTGTGCTTGCTGACTACAGTGAGTCCCCTACATATGAATGAATTCTCTTCCGAGAGGGCGTTCGTAAGTCCAATTTGTTTGTAAGTCCAACAAGGTTAGCCTAGGTACCCAACTAATACAATCGGCTATATACCGCTGCTTTTACACTTGCTTCCAGACATCCTGGGCTTGAATTAAAGACACTGTACTACTGTACTCTATACTGTACTGTACAGTAAAGTACACAAAGGCACAACCACTGTAGAAGATGCATGCACATGACACTGTACACCAGACACATGAACTAACTTACATGATTGGACATGTGAATACACGTTTGCATCTTTGAAACTTCACAGATTGTAGGTTCACATGTAGAGGACTTACTGTATTTAGAATCCAAGTCACATTTCTACTAGGAACAGGATTGCTGTATCATAAGATATATGTGGTTTCAATTTTAGTAGCTACTGCCTAAATGTTTTTTCCAAAGCAATGTACCAATTTACATTCCTAGCAACACTTTATTCCTAGCAACTCTTCCATAACTTTGGTACACTGGAAATTTTTAGACATTTTAAGTTTTGTCAAGTTAAGAAGAACCAAGTTAAGGTATGACAAGAAATGGTACCCTATGGTGGTTTTGCATTTCCTGATTACTAACATTACTGAAATTGACCCTGTAAAGTGCTTATTCTTGACTTGAGGCCACTTTTTCCTTGGGTTGTTTTTTATTATAAATTTTATGAATAATTTGTATATTCTGTATATTACAGTTACAATATTGCATCTCCTGATGTGTGTGGCTTATCTGTCCACTCCCTTTATGATGTTTCTTAAAATTAAGAATGTTTTAAGTTGTCAAATTTGTTTCTTCAACTTTGCATTTTTGCATCTCATTGTAAGAAATATTTACTATCCAAGATCTGAAGATAAACTTCAGTCTTTTCTTCCAAAATATTTTAAATTTTGCCTTACACAGTAATTTCCTTAATTCACATGTAACTGATTTTTATTTCCCTCCTTTGGGTATGTGTGCTAATAATCTTTAAAAGATCTAAGGAGAGATCTAAAGGAAGTTGGAATTTATTAGAATAAGGGCCAAGGCGACAATATTAATAATACATTATTATATAGTATATTTAAAGCTATTAGCTTGATGCTACAAAGCCTAGGAAGGAGGGAAGATGGAAACTTGTTTTCTGTATCTCCATATGGATAAACAACTTTTCTCACCACATGCCCCTTATTGAATTTTCTATCCTTTCTCCACTTAGCAATACCATCTCTAGCAGGTGTCAGGATTTGTGGGTCTTTTTCTAGGCTTCCTATTCATTTTCTTGTTATATTTTTCAATCCTGCTGTTAATACCAAAAAGTGGTGCAACAGAAAGCATTTATTGTTCTAGAGCCCCGTCCCCTTGGTTGAAACTATTCTAATTTCCAATGTTTTCCAATGAATTCCAATGTTGGCCATGTGATTCTGTTGAAAGCCCACCACTGTATCTGGAAAAGGTAAAAGTCTTAAGGGGGAAAAGCATATCATATGATACGTTCTGCTATGAGCTGCATGTTTGTGTCCTCTCCAAATTCATATGTGAAATCCTAACTCCCAAAGACGGTGGTATTAGGAGATAGGGGTTTTTTGTTGTTGTTTTTTAACACCTTTATTGGAGTATAATTGCTTTACAATGGTGTGTTAGTTTCTGCTTTATAACAAAGTGAATCAGTTATACATATACATATGTTCCCATATCTCTTCCCTCTTGTGTCTCCCTCCCTCCCACCCTCCCTATCCCACCCCTCTAGGTGGTCACAAAGCACCGAGTTGATCTCCCTGTGTTATGCGGCTGCTTATGGACCTAGAGTCTGTCATACAGAGTGAAGTAAGTCAGAAAGAGAAAAACAAATACTGTATGCTAACACATATATATGGAATCTAAGAAAAAAAAGGTCATGAAGAACCTAGGGGTAAGATGGGAATAAAGACACAGACCTACTAGAGAATGGACTTGAGGACACAGGGAGGGGGAAGGGTAAGCTGTGACAAAGTGAGAGAGTGGCATGGACATATATACACTACCAAACGTAAAATAGATAGCTAGTAGGAGATAGGGTTTTAGGGAGGTGATTAAGTCATGAGGGCTCCACCCACCTGAACAGGACAATCACCTTTATAAAAGAGGTTCCAGAGAGATCACTAGCCCTTCCACCACTTAAAAACACAGGAAAAAGTTGGCTGTCTGCAACCTGGAAGAGAGCCTTCACCAGAATCCGACCAGGTTGGCACCCTGACGTCAGACATCCAGCCTCCAGAACTGTGAGAAGTAAATTTCTGTTGTTTATAAAAGCCAACCAGTCTTTCTTCACTCTGTATGACAGACTCTAGTCTACCCACCTCATTACAAATAGCTCAATTTCGTCTCTTTTTATGGCTGAGTAATATTCCATTGTATATATGTGCCACATCTTCTTTATCCATTCATCCGATGATGGACACTTAGGTTGTTTCCATCTCTGGGCTATTGTAAATAGAGCTGCAATGAACATTTTGGTACATGACTCTTTTTGAATTATGGTTTTCTCAGGGTATATGCCCAGTAGTGGGATTGCTGGGTAAGTCAGAAAGAGAGAGACAAATACCGTATGCTAACACATATATATGGAATTTAAAAAAAAAATGTCATGAAAAACCTAGGGGTGAAACAGGAATAAAGACACAGACTTACTAGAGAATGGACTTGAGGCTATGGGGAGGGGGAAGTGTAAACAGTGACAAAGCGATAAAGAGGCATGGACATATATACACTACCAAACGTAAGGTAGATAGCTAGTGGGAAGCAGCC
Organism: Aethalodelphis obliquidens; assembly: GCF_003676395.1. Taxonomy (NCBI): domain Eukaryota; kingdom Metazoa; phylum Chordata; class Mammalia; order Artiodactyla; family Delphinidae; genus Aethalodelphis; species Aethalodelphis obliquidens. Next base: position 33,311,484 of record NW_020837945.1, read on the forward strand.
GCATAGCACAGGGAGATCAGCTCGGTGCTTTGTGACCGCCTGGAGGGGTGGGATAGGGAGGGTGGGAGGGAGGGAGACGCAAGCGGGAAGAGATATGGGAATATATGTATATATATAACTGATTCATTTTGTTGTGAAGCTGAAACTAACATACATTGTAAAGCAATTATACTCCAATAAAGATGTTAAAAAAAAAAAAAAAAAAAAAAACAAACAAACAAAAAGCCAACCAGTCTGTAGCATTTTGTTATAACAGTTTGAATGGAGTTAGGGAAGCTAACTTCTCTTGGATTTCTGTCCCTTGAGGGTCATGGCCTCACAAATATTTGTTGCTTGGGTAACTCTCTGATACCTAGAGCCAGTTATTCATCATTTGTTCCTGTTCATCTTTTGTATTTGTTCTCAGCAAGAGGAATGTTCCAAAACGAATAGTCGTCCATTACAACAGAAAGGACAAACCTGCCTATTGATTTTTTTCTAAATTTTTAATTTTCTTTCTCAAATTCACCTTATGAATTTTATAGCCTGTTTTTCTTTTCTTCCTGTATTTTGGTAACCAAGCAGGACCCTATGGGGCCCTCCTGGGACAGACCCCTCCCCCATACCCTCTGCTTTAGCTCCTCTCTGAAGTACCTAAATAATATGGTATCTGATGCACAATTCCTGAGTTGTTTTACAGCTGCTAAAACCCCCAGCAAACAGAAGACATTAACTGCTTGCTGACCAAAAGCAGTAGCCCCCAGACCTACTGGCACCTAAGGATTGACAATGTTAACCCCTGTGACACCGCCCTGTTACCTCACCATCAACCAGAGAACAGTACACGAACTGAGCACATACCTTCCCTCACCTTGCCTTTAAAAAGTCTTTGTTGAAACCCATGGGGGAGTTCAGGCTTTTTGATCACTAGCTGTCCAGGACTCCTTGCTTGGCACCTTATAATAAATGCTGCACTTTTCCTTCACCACAACCAGGTGTCTGTAGATAGGCTTTAGTGTGTGCAGGCAAGCGAACCCAAGTTTGATTTGGTAACATTTAAAAAATTTATTCTTAATTACTTTAAATATATTATTTTTTTTAGATTCTACATGTTATAATTCTGCATTATTTATAGGTCTGATTCTGCAGTTTGCTTTTGTTCTGCCTCAACTCATTGTGGCTTTCTTTCTCAAATGTTCAGAATTTTTTTATTATTATAAAGTCATGTTCCTTGAAATTTTCTCTGTAGATATTCTTGGTGGTTTAAATTAAAATGCTTCAGAGAGGATTTGCTTTTAGCATGCACCTGGAGACACCATCAATAAAGAGCCGCTTTACACTATTTGCTTGGGTATTTTCAGACCATAAAATTATTGTGAATGCCGGGCTCTCTCATCACTAATTATTTGCCTGAGGATAAGAGTTACCGTGAAATACTTTTTTAAAAATTACTTTCTCCTCATCCTCCGCCATAGTGAATACCAAGCCCAGAAAGTTTCCGCACTGTCTTTCTCTATTGGGTGACTTCTCCCCCCTCCCCAATTCATACTTAATATGTCACACTTTAAGGGTTCTGGCTTTCTTTAGGACTTTCAAATCCCATTTCTCACCCTTCAAGGGCATCAGGAACTGCCTCCTGTTTCTGACATGTGGCCCATTAAAATCCAGGCGATAAGCCAGCAAGACTGGCAGTTAACCCAGGGCAAATTCCAGCATCAGTATCTTTTCATTATGTAGATTCACACTCACATGTTATTTTTTTCTGTTTCTATTGAATTTTCATACTTTTCTTGTCAGTTAGGCTGTGATCTTTAATATGATTTAAAGCATATTTTAACCAGCATTTTTTGGTGTGCTAAATACATAGAGTTTCGTCAGAACCTTAAGAAACAATTACAAAGGTTTCCATCTTGCCTTAGTTAAATACAACTCCATCTTAATAGCAATGTGTAAATTATTCTTAAACATTTAATTAAAGGAACTTTCTTTAGTAGAGTATTTATAAGCCTTTAAAAATATGTTAAAAAATTCAAGATATTATTATAACCTGTTTTTACACAGGAATATAATCAAATAACTTTCTAGGAAAGTCTACAAATTGTACTTATGTCCTCATTTTTTTAGTTCTAAAACAAAAACATAAAAAAAAAAAAACAAGCACACTGTATAGAATAACATAAAGACAGAAATTTTTATTATTATAATTATCATAATCACTATTGTATTTCAGAGTATCAACAATTTCCTATATTAGCATTAGGATATTTAAATTGAATTTCTAAATGGAAGTTTAGGGTTATAAGCTAATTTTGAGGACTTTTCTATAGGCTCAGGTAGGTCAGATGCTTTGAGCCTTGTTTGAATCTTTCTTGCAACATTAACTCAAGCAATTGCTAAGAAGATGCATATACCAGATCAAAATTAAATAGAATCCAGGTAAGGACTATCGCTGGACCAATCACTTGTGTCTAATTACCAAGTTTGCATGTTCAGTAACATGTAACTGGCACTGATGAGAATCAGCTGCATTTGAGAATGGGAACAAATCCTTTTCCCAGGGGAGAGGGTACATGGTTAGCTCTACCTAAAAAGACGAAGGGATCCAAGAGCCAATGGCTTTCCTGAAATTGGCTTTCCTGAAATTACAGGCATGTGCCAACTCAGCCCCATATTTTTGACAGTACATGACCCAAATGTGGAGGGACTTTGACATCAGAATTTTCATCTGGTAACTATTTGCTCTATATGGTGTATTGTTTCTTGCTCTATGTCATGTCTTAGAGCTAAGTAAATTCTGTGCTAACTGAAGGCTATCGTGTCTCATATGTATGACATCCATCTAAAACCAAGACCACTGTTCCTACCAAAACAGAGTGGACAATCGACTAAATATCTCAGAGCCAGAGTTAAATTTTTTAAAAAAACAGAGAATTTCATAAATTGAAGATTTTCCTATAAACTTCCTGAAACAATCTATAGATGAAAGCTATGTACAATACACAATATTTTTTTAAAGTGTGTGATTAAAATGTTCAGTTTAATATTTCCAGCTTATATGAGATGTACTGCATAAAACATCTTTTTAGGATGTGAAGGAAATGAGAATACATTGTATTGCTCTCTAGAGCTTAAATATTTATATGTTCTCAACAAATAAAATGGATTTGATAGCCTTTTCTTCCACAGAGTTTCAGTTGTCTAAAATTATTTTATAAAGACTATCATTCTAAAGGTTTACACTTTGGTAATTTATCTAAAACAAGAGAATTCTTACTTAAGCATTACATGCAGGAAGATATTTGTATATGCAATAGAAATCCTTTAAAAATATACTATAATCAAAAGTATTATGCTTATTCTTTCACTGTCAGTTATCTCACTACATTGTTAAAGAAACTCATTTTCTTGTTTCTTCTGTTTCTAGTTTAGCTTAAATATCCCCATAGTCTGGCATTTGATTGATAGGGAACTGAGTTTGAAAAGTTATGTTAACATCAAGCTAACACAAGAAGAAAAAAGAAATGCAAAAAAAGCTTCTGAAGATAATAAAAATCAATAATTAAAACACATAATATTTGTTTAAAACCTCAAGTATTTAAGGCAAGTGAGAGAAGGGAGATAGTTATGAAATCTATGTGTAAGTAAATTTATGGTGGTATATATATTCATTCATTTCAATTCTGTACCATATACTTAGGGACAATAACTCTGTGTCAGGTACTGATAATTCCTATGATCTTGTTATGGCCTGCAGACAATTTATACATACATATGGTGATCAGTTTATAAAACAGTGTATACAGGGTCCTGCATTATCTGTATCTATTTGAGAGTGTGTGTGTGTATTTTATATACATCATATTAGATATAATTGATCCCAGAGAAATGCAGATCTTACTATAATGGATTCTTCCCTGTTCAAAAGGTGTATAACCTTTTGAATAAGATATTATTAACTTAGAAGTATCTTGGCCATATTTTGAAAAATTCAAGACAATCTTCTGAAATAGTTTGATGGGAAAACACATATTGATCAGTACTAAGTAGTAAAAATTTATTGCAATGTTGTCAGTTGCTTTATTCCAGATCAATACAAATCTCACCAAAAGCTTCTTAAATGCAATAAGAGTCTGACAAGACCTTTTTGTCACAGATTAGTGTTAAAGCAATGAAAGAGCCCCCAAGGAAAATTGTCTTTCTGGCTGAAATGCCAGCTGTAGTCTGTTTCTGAAGTGTTCTATGTGTGTTCAACATCTTTACTGATATTTTGGATGTCTAAAAAGAAAAAAAAAAAGCCTAAACATTTTGTGTGCCGAGTAATGCAAATGAGTAAAAGCTGAGAATTTAAAGATAGGTTCACTGTTTCTATCAGAAATCCATGACTTGATGCATATTATATTTCTGAGCAGAATTAGATTACAGCAGCCCAAGCCCAATTAAATTCTGTAACATTTTTAGACTATTCTATCAGGTTGATTTTTAAATTAATAAAAAAGGTAATGTAACAGTTTAATAAGATTTAAGAATAGGTTAGCAAAACATTTATTTTTCTTAAAAAGAAAAAGTTGTTAGAAATTGGATACAATTTAAATTTAGATTTTGCCCAACAAATCATCTACATAGAATAGTAGAATCTGATTTGGAACTGTAGAAGGAGTTCTCCGGAACTTGAGACAAGCTGCATTTCATGAATTCTGATAACACTAGAATGTTGTCATCTTGGCAGTCTTGTAATGTCAGTTTGCATAAGTAAACCCACTGAGGCTTGCTTATTTGGTACATGCTACTCTTGGCACTTACAATTATTTGGACAGAGGGAAAGCAAATGCATCTTCCATGATATGTGAATTTAATTTTATGATAGCTATCAATTTAACTGTGTAGAAATTTATCTTTTTCAAATAAAAGAAAAATCTGATTTTGGAACTGTAGCTCTTACTTAAGTCCATTACTTTAGCACCCTTTCCCTAGGCAGGGAATATCAGGCATATTTTGCATGCCAGGCTTGTGTTTTATCTATGTCTCTTCTCTAGATTCTTCCCTTTGTAATCTCAAATAATATTCTTTGTTAGTGCACATGTGTAGCTCTAGTTATTAAAATTTCTATTAATTGTTAGAATTAGTCTGATTTTAAGTATTATATTAATATACATAAAATAACAGGCTAATATATGATATTGTTTTACAAACTAAATATATATGATGTAAACCAAGAATTATTAAAATGATAATCACAAATACATATGTATATAAGTGCATATCATATATATGCATGTAAATTGTATTATATTATATTAATTATATATTATATTGCATTATATTATATAACAGTGCACCCACGGTATTGTTCTGAAAACTGCTACCATGATTTGAAGTTAATTTTTTCCAGTTAACTTATGGATGCTGCTACCTTGCAAGAAATTCTAGAATTAAAATTGACAAGGTACAGGATGGAAATATATTTTCAAAGAAATTAAAATAGTTATTTATTTAGCCTCACAGTTCTTAGCCGCAAGGAAAAATGTCCAAAGGGCTACCTTGAATATTGTTTATTGGGAGGTAGGACAACACAGTAGGAGCAGTGGATGGTTTAGATTATTAGCAATATCAATGTGGACATATCTGTATAATCTAATGGAGTTTGATGTGCCCCATTCCACATTAGTAGGCTCTAACGTAAAGATAAAGAAACATATGGTTAATTACACAATGGAGCCTGTCCCTATATGGTGCTGTCACTTGTATTACAGTTTTGGAACCCACTTGTATTTAAAGGTTTGAGAAATGCTAGAGGACAATAAATCATATATAAAGAGTGTGGCCTTGAGACAAAAGTATATCTGGCTTCAAACACAGGCTCTGTATCTGACTAGCTCTGTGACCTTGTGAAATTTACTTCAGCTCTTTGGCCTCAGGTCCCTGGTTGTTAAAAACAGGAATAGTTATGATATACCTTTCTGAGGAAGTTTCTGGTCCTGCTTCAGAGCCTTCATACTCTCTGAAACAAGAGAAATAGTGTCTTTATGTATAGAGTCCTCCTTTAACCACTATTATAATAAACACACTGCCTTCTGTCATGTTTTAATTTCTTGTTCCTTCCCTGAGATTTTATTTTTCTTGTCTTTCTTAGCTACTAATTCCTAATCATTAGGCTTTGTAATCAGATCTTCTTGAGTTGGTCTCCTGGATATAGGATGAGTTCTATGGTGAAATGTGATAGCTTTTTCAGACCAGAGATGAAATTGCAGCCTCTGTTGGAACAGAGCCATGCCCATTAGTTTACATCTGTTTGTTTATGGCTGCTCTTACTACAGACAGAAAGTTGTGACAGAGAATTTATGACCCTCAAAGCCAATCTGATCATTTAGAGAAAAAGTCTGTGAACCTCTGTTCTAGACAATGGGGTGACAGTCTGGTTTTATGGTGAGTTATTTCAAGTGGACCATATCTTTATGGTGTAAAAAGGAAGGAACTGAACACCCCATTGCATCCTGCAATTACAGTGCCTCTGCTTGCATAACAGTCATTAAAAATCATTAGATAGACATAGATCAAAGGAACAGATTTTTAAAAAAAAATAATAGCTTTCAATTGATCAAATTAAGCACCAAACTCATGTATCCCTTCCTTATTCTAAAATAGTCTTTAATTGGTAATTATTATTATAACAAAAACATGTAGAGCAAAGACTGGACCACATTTTAATTCCCGTGGGGAGTTTTGTCTACTTCTAAAATCATTCACAGATGATCTCTAGCTTCAATCCCCGATTCCCAAAGACCTAAATTCCCACTTGGGTGGAGAAATCTTTAACTAATAGCCCTAGCTCCTTAAAATTTTTGTTTCTTGCACTTAACATGTGCTTAATTCTGGAAAAGAAAAAAAAAACAGAACTGCAGTTTCTATTCTTGTAAATATAGCACCTTTTATGACTACTAAAACTAGCGTAAGAGTCACTAAATAGGTGCATTTATTCGTTGAGATACTATGCTCCTGTGGCTATGCACATGGAATAAATCAGGCTGAGCAGCTCTGCTCTCCCTAAGGGTCTCCAATTGGGTTGAAATACCTTTCTACCTGAAGTCATATGGTTTAGAACCTAATTAAAATGTGTGGATTAGAATTCCTGAGCATTTTTGACAGTCTAGGGAAGAAATAGGAATGAAAAAGGGAGTCTCTGGGTAATTTTTACGTCAGTGTTTTTTTTCAGATACTGACAATAGTGAAAAAGGGATATACTTCATTTTAATTTCCACTAAATCAAGTATGGCTTCTATATATCATGTCTATGTCTCAGTATGTATATTTTGTAACTGCTTAGAAAAGATAACCTGAGAGATGGAGATGACAAGAGAGCAAATTGATTTTTATATTAAAAAATTTAAACATCATTTGTTTGGAGGTGACTTCTGTGACTTCCTCTCCTATGATAGTTTAAAAATTTTTCCATCCTGCTTCTCCTTAGATACACACTGCTTCTTTATTCCTTCTTGAACATACAAGAGCAGGCTTTTCAAAAATGAAACTAACAAACTTTTATGAATAGTATTAAAAAGGGCTTCCATTACTAGATATAAGAAAGATTTAGGGAATTTGTGGATGATAAATATGGCCCCTTGAAGAGTAAGCATTCTTTCTCAAACACCAGGATTTTGGTTATCAATTGCTATGTATAGAAAACAACAAAAGCTTAGTAGTTAAAACCTCGAAATCTTTACCATATATACAATTTTATGGGTCAAGAATGCAAGCAGAGTATATCAGGGATGATTTTTATGCCTCCAAAATGCCCTCTATTTGTCCTTACCTTAGATGGATCATATGGTTGTACATGGGCTTGACTGTATCCCTGAGTCTAGGGCTTCAGTTCTCCCTGTCATCTGGGACCCTTGACTTTCCTCCACATGATGTCTGCTAAGGCAGGAATGTTTGAGATGGATTCTTCATTTATATTATGGGGCCTGAACTGGAATATGTGGAACAGCTAGTGGCTCTTGATCATCTCGCTTACTGTTCAGGCCTCTCCACATGGCTAACGTGGGCTTCATTATAGCATGGCATTCAAGATAAATTTTTCCCATGAGAGCTGACTTCTTTCTGGGTCCAAGAGTCACAAGTGAACATTGTAAAGCTTTTTTCATCCAGTCTCTGAAGGCACTCTCACCACTTGCTACTGATCAAGCAATGTGACAAGACCAGTTGGAATTCAAGGAGGGTGAGTATAAAATGGCATAAACATAACACTCTTGCCTAGTAGAAAGGAAGTGATGATGGCTGATAGTGGCCATACTTCACTATTTATTAGAGGAGTGAGAAACTCCTCTAGTGACAGGAGTGTGAATCCAATAATATGAAGGAGGGACATGAATATGGGATTTAAGCAGTAGAGAGTCATAGACTGTGTTTACTAGCTGAGTGGCTTGACATACTTTACCTGTCCCTATGATTCTTACTTCCTTATTTGGGTATGTAAACCATGTAGCACGTGGTTGTTACTAACTAAATTAGAGATGTTATTATTTCTTTCTTAGGTTGAATGATTTTGTTCTCTTTTCACAAAACAGAATTAAGCCATGTTGTTATTGCCTTCTTCATGTGATAGTATTTTGTATTTCTGCTCTTGTTCAAGCCCGAGTAGTAATGCTCTGAGAAGGTGGTTAGAAGTATGGGTTCTTTTCTCTTAAAGCAAATGTTGCAAATATGCTGTTCCTTATGTATTTGTAACCAAAGGAAGTTTTTCTATGTATGTCTTAGAGGTGTTAAAGCCAGATTATGGAAGAGTCCTTATGTTACTTGATGAATTGAAGGAAGATTTGCAGCCTTCGTCAATGGAAAGGCATGGAGTGCAGTGCTGAGGAACATCTGCTACGTTCTGCTATGCCACAGGTACATCATAAAACACATAGTGGGGATCAGTCACACTGCAAAGGGAGCTCTTGGAATCCAGAACAAAACAGGTAGCAGATACTTCTGTCAGATGGTCGAACGAAAATATGTATTATAACTGGCATCCGAGGCAGAAAATAAGCAAGATTTATACCCCACATAGTGTTTTAATTACTCTGCATTCAGAAAAGTTTTACTGTTAAGTTTAGTATTCTTATTCAAACATAGTGGTATCATTCCTGAAGACATCAGCGTTAGATGGTAAATCACATTGTGACGTTACTGTTTACCACTACTGGTTTGAATATATTTGACATAGAAAAAAACCTTGCAGGAATTAATACAGAAGTTTATATTTTATACCTAATTTATAGATTATTTAATATATTACAGGGTGAATGATTTTTAAAATTAACATTTTTATTTTTTGTCATTTAATTTTTATACTGTTTTTATTGAGATATAACTGACATATAACATTGTATTTGTTTCTGGCATAAAACAATGATTTGAAAGATGTATATATTGAGAAATGATCACAACAACAAGTCTATTTGATATCCATTGTCATACATTTTACAATTTGTTTTCTTGTAATGGGAACTTTTAAGATCTACTATCAGCAATTTTCAAATATACAATACAGTATTGATGACTATAGTCACCATGCAGTGCATTACATTCCTAGGACTTATTTATTTTATGACTGGAAGTTTGTACATTTTGACCACTTTCACTAATTTTGCCTAACCCCCTCCAGTCCCCACCTTTGACAACCACCAATCTGTTCCCTATATCTATGAGTTTGGTTTTTCTTTAGATTACACATATTAAATGTTGCATATTTATATATAACATATTGGTACCTTATCAGATGCAAAGATTTCACTTAGTAGTGGATCACATTTGATTGCTACTGGCTGTATTTTAGAAGGCTTATCTCTCTCCTTTACTTGTATAAACATGCACATGTCAACTTCATAAAGAACCAGAGAGAATTTGGAAAAAGAATAATAATAATTAAAAACAATGAGTATATTTGATCTTTCAGCTCTGAACCACACCCATAAAATACAGGATTCCTTAGGCACTGCAGGACTTAACAGTACAACTAAGCATTATTATTCAAGCATGAGAAAAGGACAATGAAAATTGGTTGATACATAGACATGAAACAGTCCAGAAATTCTATTTATTTTGCTGACCTGAAGAATAAAAAATTAAGAGGCTTAGGTGACCTTCAAGATGGCAGAGGAGTAAGACATGGAGATCACCTTCCTCCCCACAAATACATCAAAAATACATCTACATGTGGAACAACTCCTACAGAATACCTACTGAAAGCTGGCAGAAGACCTCAGACTTCCCAAAATGCAAGAAACTCCCCACGTACCTGGGGAGGCAAAAGAAAAAAGAAAAATCAGAGACAAAAGAATAGGGAGAGAACCTGCACCTCCGGGAGGGAGCTGTGAAGGAGGAAAAGTTTCCACACACTAGGAAGCCCCTTCACTGGCAGAGACAGGGGGTGGCGGGGTGGGGGGGGGTGGAGCTTTGGAGCCATGGAGGAGAGCGCAGCAACAGAGGTGCAGAGGGCAAGGCGGAGAGATTCCCGCACAGAGGATCCATGCTGACCAGCACTCACCAGCCTAAGAGGCTTTTCTGCTCACCCGCTGGGACAGGCGGGTGCTGGGAGCTGAGACTCAGGCTTCGGAGGTCGGGTCGCAGGGAGAGGACTAGGGTTGGCTGCATGAACGCCGCCTGAAGGGGGCTAGTGTGCCACAGCTAGCCAGGAGGGAGTCTGGGAAAAAGTCTGGAACTGCCTAAGAGGCAAGAGACCATTGTGTCGGGGTGCACTAGGAGAAGGGATTCAGAGCACCACCTAAAGGAGCTCCAGAGATGGGCGTGAAATGCTAAGGCTGCTGCTGCCACCACCAAGAAGCCTGTGTGTGAGCACAGGTCACTATCCACACCACCCCTCCCGGGAGCCTGTGCAGCCCACCACTGCCAGGGTCCCATGATCCAGGGACGACTTCCCCAGGAGAAAACACGGTGCGCCTCAGGCTGGTAGAACGTCATACTGGCCTCTGCCGCTGAAGACTCGCCCTGCATTCCGTACCCCTCCCTTCCCCTGGCCTGAGTGAGCGAGAGCCCTCGAATCAGCTGCTTCTTTAAACTGTCCTGTCTGAGTGAAAAACAGATGTCTTCAGGCGACCTACATGCAGAGGCGGGTCCAAATCCAAAGCTGAACTCTGGGAGCTGTGCGAACAAAGAGAAACAGAAATTTCCCCCAGCAGCCTCAGGAGCAGTGAATTAAATCTCTGCAATCAATTTGATATACCCTGCATCACTGGAATTCCTGAATAGACAAAGATTCATCCCAAAATTGGGGCAGTGGACTTTGGAAGCAACTGTAGAGTTGGGGTTTGCTTTCTGCCTCTAATTTGTTCCTGGCTTTATGTGTATCTTAGTTCAGTATTTAGAGTTTATTATCACTGGTAGATTTGTATACTGAGTTGGTTGCTCTCTTCCTCCTTTTTTTTTTTTTTTTTTAAGTATATAGGTATATATTTTCTCTTCCTTTTTCTCTTTTTGTGAGTGTGTATGTGTATGCTTCTTTGTGTGATTTTGTCTGTATAGTTTGCTTTTACCATTTGTCCTAGGGTTCTTTTTTTTTTTTAGTATAATTTTTAGCGCTTGTTATCATTGGTGGATTTGTTTTTTGGTTTAGTTGCTCTCTTCTTTCTTTCTTTCTTACTTTTTAATTATTTTATTTTTAATAATTATTTTTTATTTTAACTATTTTATTTTATTTACTTATTAGCTCTTTCTTTCTTTCTTTCTTTCTTTCTTTCTTTCTTTCTTTCTTTCTTTCTTTCTTTCTTTCTTTCTTTTTTTCTTTCTTTCTTTCTTTTTTCTCCTTTTTCTTCTGAGCCGTGTGCCTGACAGGGTCTTGGTGCTCTGGCTGGGGTTCAGGCCTGTGCCTCTGAGGTGGGAGAGCCAAGTTCAGGACAATTGGTCCACCAGATACCACTTGGCTCCATGTAATATCAAACAGCAAAAGCTCTCCCAGAGATCTCCATCTCAACGCTAAACCCAGCTCCACTCAATGACCAGCAAGCTACAGTGCTGGACACACTATGCCAAACAACTAGCAAGACAGGAACACAAACCCACTCATTGCAGAGAGGTTGCCTAAAATCATAATAAAGTCACAGACAACCCAAAACACCACTGGCCTCTGTCCTGCCAACCAGAAAGACAAGATCCAGCCTCATCCACCAGAGCACAGGCACTAGTCCCTTCCACCAGGAAGCCTGTGCAACCCACTGAACCAACCTTAGCCCCTGGGGGCAAACACCCAAAACAATGGGAACTACAAACCTGCAGCCTGAGAAAAGGAGACCACAAAAACAATAAGTGAAGCAAAAGGAGGAGACAGCAAAACACACAGCAGATGAAGGAGCAAGGTAAAAACACACCAGACAAAACAAATGAATAGGAAATAGGCAATCTACCTGAAAAAGAATTCAGAGTAATGATAGTAAAGATGATCCAAACTCTTGGATAGAATGGAGAAAATACAAGAAAGCCTTAACAAGGACCTAGAAGAACTAAAGAGCAAACAAACAATGATGAACAACACAATAAATGAAATTAAAAATTCTCTAGAAGGAACAAATAGTAGAATAACTGAGGTAAAAGAACGGATAAGTGACCTGGAAGGTAAAAGAGTGGAAATAACTACTGCAGAGCAGAATAAACAATGAAAAGATTTGAGGAGAGTCTTATAGACTTCTGGAATAACATTAAATGCACAAACATTCGAAATATAGGGGTCCCAGAAGAAGAAGAGAAAAAGAAAGGGATTGAGAAAATATTTGAAGAGATGATAGCTGAAAACTTCCCTTATATGGCAAAAGAAATAGTCAATCAAGTCCAGGAAGCACAGAGTCCAATACAATATAAACCCAAGGAGAAACACGACCAAGACAGATATTAATCAAACTATCAAAAATTTAAAATGCGGGGCTTCCCTGGTGGCACAGTGGTTGAGAGTCTGCCTGCCGATGCAGAGGACATGGGTTCGTGCCCTGGTCCGGAAAGATCCAACATGCCGCGGAGTGGCTGGGCCCGTGAGCCACAGCCACTGAGCCTGTGTGTCCAGAGCCTGTGCTCCGCAACAGGAGAGGCCACAACAGTGAGAGGCCCACATCCCGCAAAAAAAAAAAAAAAATTAAAAACAAAGAAACATATTAAAAGCAGCAAGGGAAAAACAACAAATAACATACAAGGGAATCCCCATAAGTTTAACAGCTGATCTTTCAGCAGAAACTCTGCAAGTCAGAAGGGACTGGCAGGACATATTTAAACTGATGAAAGAGAAAAACCTACAACCAACATTACTCTACCCGCAAGGATCTCATTCAGATTCGACGGAGAAATTAAAACATTTACAGACAAGCAAAATTAAGAGAATTCAGCACCACCAAACCAGCTTTACAACAAATGCTAAGGGAACTTCTCTCAGCAGGAAACACAAGAAAGGAAAACACATACAATTAAAAACCCAAAACAATTAAGAAAATGGTAATAGGAACATACATATAGATAATTACCTTAAATGTAAATGGATTAAATGAGCAAACCAAAAGACATAGACTGGCTGAATGGATACAAAAAGAAGACCTGTATATATGCTGTCTACAAGAAACACACTTCAGATCTAGGGACACAGACAGAGTGAAAGTGAGGGAAAGGAAAAAGATATTCCATGCAAATGGAAATCAAAAGAAAGCTGGAGTAGCAATTCTCGTATCAGACAAAATAGACTTTAAAGTAAAGACTATTACAAGAGACAAAGAAAGACACTACATAATGATGAAGGGATCAATCCAAGAAGAAGATATAACAATTGTTAATATTTATACACCCAACATAGGAGCACCTGAATACATAAGGCAAATGTTAACAGCCATAAAAGGGGAAATTGACAGTAACACAATCATAGTAGGGGACTTTAACACCCCACTTTCACCAATGGACAGATCATCCAAAATGAAAATAAATAAGGAAATACAAGCTTTAAATGATACATTAAACGAGATCAACTTAATTGATATTTATAGGACATTCCATCCAAAAACAACACAATACACTTTCTTCTCAAGTGCTTATGGAACTTTCTCCAGGATAGTTGATATCTTGGGTCAAAAATCAAGCCTTGGTATATTTAAGAAAATTGAAATTCTGTCAAGTATCTTTTCTGACCACAATGCTATGAGATTAGATATCAATTACAGGAAAAAAATTGTAAAAAATAAAAACACATGGAGGCTAAACAATATACTACTTAATAATCAAGAGATAACTGAAGAAATCAAACAGGAAATCAAAAGATACCTAGAAACAATGACAATGAAAACAGGATGACCCAAAATGTATGGGATGCAGCAAAAGCAATTCTAAGATGGAAGTTTATAGCAATAAAATCCTACCTCAAGAAACAAGAAACATCTCAAATAAACAACCTAACCTTACACCTAAAGCAATTAGAGAAAGAAGAACAAAAAAAAAACCCCACAGTTAGCAGATGGAAAAAAATCATAAATATCAGATCAGAAATAAATGAAAAAGAAATGAAGGAAACAATAGCAAAGATCAATACAACTAAAAGCTGGTTCTTTGAGAAGATAAACAAAATTGATAAACCATTAACCAGACTCATCAAGAAAAAAAGGGAGAAGACTCAAATCAATAGAATTAGAAATGAAAAAGGAGAAGTAACAATTGACACTGCAGAAATACAAAGGATCATGAGAGGTTACTACAAGCAAATATGTGCCAATAAAATAGACAACCTGGAAGAAATGGACAAATTCTTAGAAAAGCACTCCCTTCCGAGACTGTACCAGGAAGAAATGGAAAATATAAACAGACCAATGACAAGCACTGAAATTGAGACTGTGACTAAAAATCTTCCAACAAACAAAAGTCCAGGACCAGGTGGCTTCACAGGCAAATTCTATCAAACATTTAGAGAAGAGCTGACACGTATCCTTCTCAAACTCTTCCAAAATATAGCAGAGGGAGGAACACTCCCAAACTCATTCTACGAGGTCACTGTCACCCTGATACCAAAACCAAAGATGTCACAAAGAAAGAAAACTACAGGCCAATATCATTGATCAACATAGATGCAAAAACCTCAACAAAATACTAGCAAACAGACGCCTACAGCACATTAAAAGGATCATACACCATGATCAAATGGGGTTTTTTTTGCAAGAATGCAAGTATTCTTTAATATATGCAAATCAATCAATGTGATAAACCATATTAACAAACTGAAGGAGAAAAAACATATGATCATCTCAACAGGTGCAGAAAATGCTTTTGACAAAATTCAACACCCATTTATGATAAAAGCCCTCCAGACAGTAGGCATAGAGGGAACTTATCTCAACATAATAAAGGACATATATGACAAACCCACAGCCAACATCATTCTCAATGGTGAAATACTGAAACCATTTCCCCTAAGATCAGGAAGAAGACAAGGTTGCCCACTCTCACCACTTTTATTCAACATAGTTTTGGAAGTTTTAGCCACAGCAATCAGAGAAGAAAAAGAAATAAAAGGAATTCAAATCGGAAAAGAAGAAATAAAGCTGTCACTGTTTGCAGATGACATGATACTATAGATAGAGAATCTTAAAGATGCTATCAGAAAACTACTAGAGCTAATCAATGAATTTGGTAAAGTAGCAGGATACAAAATTAATACACAGAAATCTCTTTCATTCCTATACACTAAGGATGAAAAATCTGAAAGAGAAATTAAGGAAACACTCCCATTTACCATTGCAACAAAAAGAATAAAATACCTAGGAATAAACTTACCTAAGGAGACTTAAGACCTGTATGCAGAAAACTATTAAGATGCTGATGAAAGAAATTAAAGATGATATAAACAGATGGAGAGCTATACCATGTTCTTTTATTGGAAGATTGAACATTGTGAAAATGACTAAACTATCCAAAGCAATCTACAGATTCAATGCAATCCCTATCAAACTACCAATGGCATTTTTTTTTACAGAACTAGAACCAAAAATTTCACAATTTGTATGGAAACACAAAAGACCCTGAATAGCCAAAGTAATTTTGAGAAAGAAAAATGAAACTGGAAGGAATTAGCCTCCCTGACTTCAGACTATACTACAAAGCTACAGTAATCAAGACAGTATGTTACTGGCATAAAAACAGAAATATAAATCAATGGAATAGGTTACAAAGCCCAGAAATAAACCCATGCACATATTGTCACGTTATCTTTGATAAAGGAGGCAAGAATATACAATGGAGAAAAGACAGCCTCTTCAATAAGTGGTGCTGGGAAAACTTGACAGCTACATGTAAAATAATGAAATTAGAACACTTCCTAACACCATATACAGAAATAAACTCAAAATGGATTAAAGACCTAAATGTTAGGCCAGATACTATGAAACTCTTAGAGGAAAACATAGGCAGAACACTCTATGACATAAATCACAGCAAGATCCTTTTTGACTCACCTCATAGAGAAATGGAAATAAAAACAAAAATAAATAAATAGGACCTAATGCAACTTAAAAGCTTTTGAACAGCAAAGGAAACCATAAACAAGATGAAAAGACAACTCTCAGAATGGGAGAAAATATTTGTAAATGAAGAAACTGACAAAGGATTAACGTCCAAACTTTATAAGCAGCTCATGCAATTCAATATCAAAAGAACAAATAACCCAATCCACAAATGGGCAGAAGACCTAAATAGACATTTCTTCAAAGAAGATATACAGATTGCCAACAAACACATGAAAGGATGCTCAACATCACTAATCATTAGAGAAATGCAAATCAAAACTACAGTGAGGTATCACCTCACACCAGCCATCATCAAAATATCTACAGACAATAAATGCTGGAGACGCTGTCGAGAAAAGTAAATCCTCTTGCACTGTTTGTGGGAATGTAAATTGATACAGTCACTATGGAGAACAGTATGGACGTTCCTTTAAAAACTAAAAATAGAACTACCATATGACCCAGCAATCCCACTACTGGGCATATACCCTGAGAAAACCATAATTCAAAAAGATATACGTACCACAATGTTCATTGCGCCTCTATTTACAATAGCCAGGACATGGAAGCAACCTAAGTGTGCATCGACAGATGAATGGATAAAGAAGATATGGCACATATATACAATTGAATATTACTCAGCCATAAAAAGAAACGAAATTGAGTTATTTGTAGTGAGGTGGATGGACCTAGAGGGTCTCATACAGAATGAAGTAAGTCAGAAAGAGAAAAATAAATACTGTATGCTAATACATATATATGGAATTAAAAAAAATGGTTCTGAAGAACCTAGGGGCAGGACAGGAATAAAGATGCAGATGTAGAGAATGGACTTGAGGACACGGGGAGGGGGAAGGTTAAGCTGGGACGAAGTGAGAGAGTGGCATGGACATATATACACTACCAAATGTAAAATATATAGCTTGTGGGAAGCAGCCACATAGCACAGGGAGATCAGCTCGATGCTTTGTGACCACCTAGAGGGGTGGGTTAGGATGGGTGGTAGGGAGACACAAGAGGGAGGAGATATGGGGATATATGTATAGCTGATTCACTTTGTTATACAGCAGAAACTAACACACCACTGTAAAGCAATTATACTCCAATGAAGATGTTAAAAAAAAAAAAAATTAAGAGGCTTGCTTATTCTCCATGGTAAAAGTGCCATATCCAAGCTACTTCTCCTTAGGTATCCTAGAGGCACCCTTTGTAAATCTGGTTAACCCCCAGGATTACTTTTACCCCTACTTACTTGGGAACTCATTTTGAATGCTATTGCGGTGGCTGTAGCTGTCTTTTCCCATCTAAAAACTAGCATTGATGATAATTGCCTAGTCTTTACACTGCTTAGCTTTTCAAGGAGTCTTTGACATGCCACCTCTGTTATGTTTTCACCAGCCGTCATTTACTGGGACTACCTCACAACTCACAAATAATTAGACCTAATTGCAGGTGCACTCAGACCTTTACCATATCAAAACAAGAGGCCAGAACCAGTTGTGGCACAATTATTACAGAATGTCATAGCTACATTACTGTATCAAGAAAAATAATGAATCGACAAAGGGAATGTGCTTTTAAAATATGTTCGTTTCATTGAGTTCATCATAAGTTCCTCCTCTTTGTTCCCAGTAATGAAGCCTTGTCTTTTTAGAGTAGCTGCTTACTAACTGCTACTCTCTGTGTCCTTTATTATAAAAACATTGCATCGAATCTCTCACAATTGGATAAAGTATTTCATCCTTTATTAGCTTCTTTCCTCCAGAGACAAAGTACAGCGGTAAAGATGTCATTCTTGTTCTTTGAAACAAGTAGATTAGTGTATTTTCTCATGGGATTTGGCAAAGTCCTTCTACAGACGTGACTGGCAGAGGAAGAGGCTGAAGATGTTGACCCCAGGGAATAGATTGCTGACTTGATAAATCTTTGGGTCATAAAAGGTCATCTGATGTCTGAAAGAAAGATTGACCTAACTAACAAATACCAGCAAGAGATCTTTCTGTAGTGTAAAATAGAAAGAAAACAAACTAATATTGAAAGAGTATTTGCATGCTAGCAAACACCAATAGGCAAACAAAAACATGTAAGATATTTTCAGTTTTAAATGTATTGTGAGTGATTTTTCAAATTTTAAAGTCATTGCTGCAAGAAGGCTCATGCTTTTCCTATTTGTTCAGATTTTCAGTGGGCTGTATAAAGAATACATGGTGGACCCCTAAAACAGTCAGTTTTAAGCAGAAGTAATTGTGGCCACATGCTAAAAATGCTACTTTGAAATCTAGGGGTAACAAAGATTTGAAACTACACAGTGCTTCATAAAAGCTGCTAGAAATTAAAAATCACATGGACAGCTGAGGTTAAACTACTTATTACTAATGAATTCATAAATCTCACTGTAATATTTGGCTACAATATTTTCAGCTTGAAAGAGAACAGTAAAAAGTGAGATTAGAAAACAAAAACAACATCAGGGAGATGCAGTTAATCCGATTAGAACTACTCCACCACATCCACTATTCCTAAATTTAGGAAACAAATCTTGTCTCTTCCTTCAATATTTTTCTTTTTTTTTTTGGTAAAAGCAAGAAATGGAAATATTCTAAGTATATGCTTACAATGCTTTGGTCATTAGGAAAAATGTCAATTATGTTGCCAGTGAGTCATTTCCTTTTTTGTTTATATGCCTACCTGTTTTTTTAACCATAGGCCATCTCACCTCCCCTTAATGCTAGGGCCATTTCCTTTATCCCTAGTGAATTAATCTAACACGTTAAGTCTTTAGTTTGGAAGCTGTGACCCAGGAAATTTCTGCAGTACTCCACATTGTGATAATTCTTTGTCTGAAAGAACAAAAGATGAGCATGAGTTAAACCTAAAAGAAGAGCTTTACGGTGAAAAGGAAGCAAATCCAGCCTGTTGACCAAGGCAAGCCTCTATCACAATGCTCCAAACTCTATTTCAACTTTCCCAAAGTTTCACGTTTAATTTTAATATTATATATCTACACATACACACACAAACACACACAGAGATCGCTAGATTGTGGTGCCTGGCAAGAAGAATTCCTAAATAGGACATTGTTTCTAGTATTTTATAAATTCAATATTTCAATGTACCCCCAGAATCCAACTGGTGTTTAAATATATATATACATACACCTAAATATATGTATACATACACCTATATATACTATATATGTATATATTACTATTAACTAACTAACTATATATATATATATATATATATATATATATATATATACACACACACACACATATACTAGTTCTGTAGCAATTTAAAAATGAGACAAATATTTTACCCATAGACATAGATATTATGGGGGTTGTAAATCATCCTAAAATTTGGGCAATATGGGATTTGTATAGAGAATGAGTGTAGGGCTAGAATTTCATGAAAGACTTCTGAGAACAGGTAATGATAGTAGGAGGAATAGCTTTAATTTTTGTTAGACCCTTTTTATGCATCATCTCTAGTCTTTACACAGACTTGCACATGCTATGACTACTTCTGTTTCACAGATGGCATCCAGATCTGGTCGATTACTTGCCTTGGGTCACAGATATTTTCAGTGGAGTAGTGGGGCCTTCATTATATATCTGTTTGACCAATATGTTTGACCAATCCAAGGATGATAGGGTCATATATATATATATATATATATATATATATATATATATATATATATA